>NC_092859.1:138767426-138945380 GCF_032062135.1 Pyxicephalus adspersus | reverse complement strand
AGTCAACAGAATTTCTAGGTACCCCCATCCCCAGCTACAACTATTACAAAGGCAATTGTAATATCTATCTACCAAGATAGATACATGGAAAAAGTGCAGAATAAGGCATGGCATATGGGGAAAGAGCAGCTGCAGGGAGACTGCCAGCAATACTGGTAACTGCTTTTTGCCCTTTGACTCTTCTTGGGTGCAATGTCCAAAGATGATTTCCTCTTTAAGCATTTTTCTTTAGGGGTAATTGTTGCAAACACAGCTAGCAACAAACAGTATACAATAATGGTGTACACACATTTGCTGTCATTAAAACATTAGGTAGAATGTTCTATTGTGAAACATAACAAGAGGATTTAATAGGAAGAGATCAACCTCATTCCAGCAACAGCTCTGCCAGGAACATCTCATATTACATTATAAGCAGCAAAATGATTTATATTAGATCATCCCAATGCCAAGTGGTTGTGCTGTGTAAACACAGTCAGTGCTGTATTTACCATTAATTACAAATAGGTTTCATTAACCAGCTAAACAATCCTAAATTCTTTTCTGTAGCTGTCATTTCTAGATTTAATATATATTTGATTATGCCTTAGTAGCAGGGCAATGACTGGTAATTGATCTGCCATACAGATCCCATCAATGGTTTTTGGAAATAAATAGCTGGGCACTGTATAGTGTAACTCCAGAACCAAATGAGGTATTGGCAAGTGATGGCCATGCTGACTGGTATAATAGGCAAAGAGTTTTTTGCAGGTTGGAACACCTTCATGAGTGACCAACAAGTTTTTCCGTTATCCTATAGAAAATAGTACAATGCATTTATCACATCTGCCAAATCAAGGAAACTGTCTGTCAAGGTCTACAATGGTAAAAACATCAGACCGCTCTCACCTTGCTTTTTAACCATCAATTCAGAGCAACTTTTAAATCATTGCATATCAAAATGACCCATATGGGTTGGAAGTTTTGCAAAATTCCCAATGGTACCCGTGGGGTCCCTTCTTATAAGTGTAAAATTGAATCCATTATCAGTGATCTACAAGGATTTAAATACAAATACTAGACTATGGTTAAGTAAAATAGATTTTTAGTTTGTTGAAGGAAGAAGGAAGCTTTTTGAACGTTTGCACCTAAAATATATTTAGTTTGTAAGCCACACAAAATTGCCTGCTGTTTCCCTTTCGGAACAACTCCACGTCAGCATTCAAAGGGGATTAACCCATTTGTGAGCTGCCATGGAGCAAGTCAGGAAAAGAAAATTGTGGTATTACATTTTCCTACAGTTATTAACAACCACTGGAGGACAAATGTACTCATCATCATCCTATATCATTAAATATCATAACACAACTACTTCTCAGATGAGAATTTGAAGGCTTCTATTCAGTACTAAACAATAGATAAAATGTATAATTTGTTTTATCAGTTAAAACATTTTTTAGAACTAACATGTGGACATAAAAAGGAAAAAAATACAATACAACAATATAAATGTTCTACTAATTATAACAAGATATTACCCAATTTATATAATTTCCACTTTTTTAACGCGTTTCATAGACAACATTCTGCTTCTTTAAGAGTAGCGTTGGAATGGGAATATATTATGATACATATAAATAAAAATATTGATGTATTCTGCTGACATGGATCATTAGTATTTCCAGAAATCGCATATTCCCGTTTCTAACACTACTCTGAAGAAGCAGAATGTTGTCTGTGAAAGTGGAAATTATAACAATAGGGAATATATATATATATTGTTATAATTAGAACATTTTTATTGTTGTATAGTAACTTTTTAATTTTTTGTATCTACATCTTGGATTGTAAGGCAGGGGCAGGATTCCTAACCTCCTCTTGTGTCACTGTCTGTATCTGTCTATCATTTGCTACCCCTATTTAATGTACAGCGCTGTGTAATATGTTGGCGCGATAGAAATCCTGTTTAATATTATTATTATTAATAATAATAATAATAATAATAATGTAATAAAAAATTGTTTAACTGTATCAAATAAATTATACATTTTATCTATTGTTAATACTGAATAAATGCCAAATTTCTATCTGATAAGTAGTTTTGTTATGAGTTTTCCTACTGTTACCTATAGCTAACCCTGTGCAAATCTTCATTATCATTAGAATAATGACAGCTACATATTTACTAGCTAATAAGAATCAAAACTTATGAATAGATGTTATTCAATTTTATTTATCATTGTTTAGGTTTGAGCTGTTGGAATCCCCAAAGGAATGAGTTACCTGGATGACGTGCCATTTAAATTCTATGATGGATTTACACCTCTCCCCCCGTCCAGTGATGAGACCCCTAGCCTCTCAGATGTCAATGCTCCAGACTGCAGTGACATATTGATGTGTACTGTGGTGAGTCAGGGAGGCATACAACAGATGTATACATAGTTATTTCTAATATTTATTACATAGTACCTTCTGCTGGATTCTAGTGCCATAGTACATGACACAAAAAGCTTCTATTTTATAAGGAATGATCAGATCCTTCAATTATTTTACATCCAATGTGAATGTATGGGGTGGCATATGCCAAGTAAAACTTCCGTAAAGCAATGTACTTTAATAAATCCTAGGTAATGAGATATTAAAATAATTTCCCAGAGATTTTCTACCTTGCCTGTTGAACTTGCCATTGTACTCCTATTTGCTGCGATCCTTCCATGCAAACCAACAATTGTCATTTATTTTTTTTTAGAAAATATTTTACTCCATACATTTAATATTTTCAGTATTGAGACTTTTGTATTTTTAAGGCTTCCTTCCTCCAAATATTTTATTGTAGTGATTACTATAACAAAAGAAGTTAGCATTTTTCAGTGACACTACAACATACAAGTCCAATGTCCAATGACCAACCGAGCAATAAAAAAAAAATTAGTGAATTCAGATTTTAGTGAAAAAGAAAACAATTTGCTATGAACTGCTGTAGATTCCACTGTAAATGTCATTCACATATGCTTATTTGGGAAAAAAATTATAAAAAATAGATTAGCCATTGTTCAAGAAGGTGTTAACTGGGACAAGATAATAGGCAAACCCGATAAAAAATATGTTGAGTGTAATAAATTTATCTTGCGTTCAGTAAAAATGTAATAATATAGCAATTCAGCATGTATTTGAAAAACTGAACTGTTTGTGATGAAATGTATTCCTGATTAATTTGGGTGAAATTGTATTCTCAAAAAAGAAATTGGTAAATTCATTTGCAACAGCAATCGGCTTTAGGTTCATTCAAATCTGCTCAACATGGACCTAATGCAATAATAAGCAATAAATCTTTGTTTTCCTTGTGAATGTGATAAATCAATCTTCTTTTAATTAAAAAATAATTTGTTATAAACTGCAGAGACAGCAAAGCTGGTGATCATTATTATTAACCTTATATAGCAATAACATATTATGCAGCACTCTACAATAAGTAGGAGTTGCAGATGACAAACCTGCCTAATAGACATGTACAGTAATGACACAAGGGGAGAAGAGGACCCTGTACAATAGAGCTTACAATCTAAGGCTGCATTTACTGAGATCAGGGCAAAGTAATGCAATAAATGTTTCAATAAACATTTATTGCATTACTTTGCCCTGATCTCAGTAAATGCAGCCTTAGATTGTAAGCTCTATTGGACAGGACTGCAACTTTTTGCAAGCAAAAACATAAAAGTATACTCGAACACCCACAGTGAACCAACCCTAGAAATATAAATATAAACTCCTAGCTACTAATGAAGTAGGTAATGCAGACCCCAGGGATACATATACAGATCAGTCAAAGCTGATAGGCAGAATCAGAATGAAAGCAGGCAAGGTACAAAGTAACAGGGCCAAAAGCAATAATGCACCAACATGGATAGAAGTTCTGGCAACTTCCCAGACAGAGGAGTCTTTAATAAATAGTCTATAGGAGTGTGTATAAGTAAGGACTGGCTACCAGTAGAGGAACTCAGTAATCCATATCCACACATTTCCATAAGCAGATGAAGCAGGTGGTTGCAAACTTCTAAACAACATCCAAACAAAACACCTGTGTTGCCCCATTGCAATAAATCTAAATTGATCTGTTATTATTGTTTGTTCAAACTTACATCGGATGTAGCTGAACCTTTGTAGACTTTTCTTACGTGTCTAAGCTAGAGTTTATACAATAGAAATGTGGTTACTTTATGTATTTTCCAAAGTAAAGTAATACAATCCTATTTGTGATCTCTCATTGTAGCACGATTTTACTATAGAAAGAAAGGTCCTTGATTGGGTGGAAGGAATGTATGGCCGAAACAACATATGTGACATCAGGCCTTCAGCTCCTCCATGCTGGATGGTGAATGATGGGAAAGGGGTTTCTAAGAGCAGACGTAATAGTCCCCAGAGATCTTCTGGGTCTATTCGGAGGTGCAGAAGTCTAAGCATACCAGATGTCCACATCTGTCCACCAAGTCGTCCACGAAGCTGCTGGGGAGCTACAGACAGCTTGGAAAAGAATGAAAGAATATTTGAGGAAGATGGGTATTCTGAAGATGATGAATACTCTTCATCAGAGGAAAGTGAGATAGAGGCTCGGCAGAGAGAAGTTAGGGCCCGCTTGTGTAGAAGCCCTCAGCCACATTGGACCCCTAGACCCCGTACATCTCCCTTTGTGCCCAGCCCTCCATCAAAATGCCGCTGCTCTCATTCTGAATCTCCACCATCCCAGGTTAAAAAGAGGAAATCATTTACCCCTCCACATAGTTTTAGGAGTGAGGTGGAAGCAGCAAACAAGAGAATTTCATCCCTGGTACACTCTCATAGGGGAAACACTGAAGGCAGCAGCTTATCACAAGGACAGTATCACAGAAACAACCGATGTGGACACATTTTAAGCCCCACACCACCTCCAGCTACAACATGTTGCTGTCCAAAGAGACCGCACAGCGCTGGCTCCATTCCACCAATACGCTGCCACAAACCCACCAACACGGTAAGGTTTGATTGTTTACTATACCAAAAGAAAAAAATAGTATAAAAAGATCACCATAGAAATGAACTGCATACGTGTTGACAATAATACACAACTTATGAGTAATGTGATGTTTTCAACATAGCTTGGATTAATCAGGAACTCAAAAGGAACAAATTAGTGTGGGAACATCATGGTGGTGGAGCCTTCACATCTGGGAAGCAAAGTCAATAAATGTTAATCACAAACTGATCCATCAGGCACCACCCAAATATAATTTCCTGTTTTGGATCGGGATATTTCTTGGTTATAATTACCCAGATAGCATATTCCTTCCGTTATTCTTCATTTCCTCCCTATATGGAGATCTAAATCTACAATTTAGTTTATTTTGTGCTGAAACTGAAAATACTACAGCATATTACCTAGAAAACCTTTTCCTAAAGTGAATGTAAACCCCAACAATCAACTTCTTTTATTTGCTGCCTTTTGGTCTGTTTATTATACTATTTGAATTGTTTTGTTATATCTATTTGCTCTTTGTTATCCTGAAGTGCCCCACTAGTTCTTAACTTGGACTGCTGAATAATTAGCCTTTATGTTGTGGAGATTTTAGAATAAAGCTTTGTACAGACACTAGATGATAGTCGCCCAAAATGAATAGTTGTGCTCACCTTGGGTGAAAATCTGGTGTGTGTACAGTGGTAACCTGATATAGTTAATCATTCTGCCCTAGTATAATGATGAATGGCTACTGTGCTTTGCTATGATAGAAAGCACAGCATGGTACAGGTAGTCCCTGAGTTAAGGACATCTGATCCTGCTTGCTCCAGAAGTTAATGAAAGTTTAGGCTCCATAAAGTTTTTTTTTTGCTTTGTTTGTGAATAACTTACAATGAGGATTTTATACAGTAACTGACACCATGTTGCCTAATAGTACGTTGAGACAAACATCTGTCCTAACTGAAGTTATTAAAATAATGTACCTGTTCCGACTTACATACAAATTCTACTTAAGAACAAACCTACAATCGATGTCTTGTATGTAACCTGGAGACTACCTGTACCTCTCTCTCATGCTCTGCCCACTCTATAGAACAGAACGCCACTGTGTGTACAGCACTCAATTGTTCATCTGTTACTGAAAACAATCCTGAAAGATCATTTAATTTCAGTGACAATAATCTGATGTCCATCTGACCTCTTTAGAAGGCTTGGGAGTGGTTGAGGAGTAACGAAAAAGATACTATGACACTTTTAATTATTCAGCTCCAAGTTTGTTCTGGTTTATTTTCCTGAGTTGGTTCTTTATGAATTTTTCCTATAAAACTCTTTGCTTTTCTTCTTTCAGTCTTTGAGCCCATACTCCTGCCTTCCACCTACAAGAAGAAGCCACTCAGACTCTTCACGGGACGTCCTTCA
The DNA here is from genome assembly GCF_032062135.1 of Pyxicephalus adspersus. Taxonomy (NCBI): domain Eukaryota; kingdom Metazoa; phylum Chordata; class Amphibia; order Anura; family Pyxicephalidae; genus Pyxicephalus; species Pyxicephalus adspersus. Next base: position 138,938,992 of record NC_092859.1, on the reverse strand, counting down.
AGCTCTTAGCCAAGAGGAGCGTGAGGTCATTGAGGCTGTGACTTCCATGGGATACCCTGTGCGCAGAGCTATGATCGCACTGCAAAAAATGGGAGGACAAAGCCTAGAACAGGTAAACAGATCCTCAGATTTGTCCAAGCTTCCTCTAGCATAACCTAAATTAGACTAAAGGTCCACAAATAGAATATTCTGGAGATGAAAATGTCTAAAGCAACAGTAGACGGCATTTGCCAATCTCAGTTCTAACAGAACAATAAAAAGTTACCCTTATTAAACAAATGTCTATGCAAATAAATTTGTAATTGTAAGCTCCTCCTGTGTCACTGTCTGTACCTGTCTGTCATTTGCAATCCCTATTTAATGTACAGCGCTGCGTAATATGTTGGTGCTATATAAATCCTGTTTAATATTATTATTATTATTATTAATAATAATAATAATAATAATTATTATTATTATATATAAATGTACTTTTAGTTTTTAAAAGTCTTTTTATCAAACTCATTATTTCTGCAGCTACCAATATAGCCATTCTCTTTGGAAGCTCAAAGTACAACATCATTTTAGCTGATCATTTCCTCCATGTAGTCTATGAAAACAATTGCTTGCAGTTATCTGGTGTTAAGAGTTTATAATCTAAGTGACGGGAGTGCTGGGAAGTAGTGAGGGTATTAGAAGACAGGTGAGTGAGTTTGTAAAAATGGGTTTTGAATGCTCTTTTAAAGGAGCAGAAAGTAGGAGCAAGCCGAAAAAGACAAGGAAGACCATTCCAGAGAGTCAGGCAGCTCTAGAAAAGTCTTGGAGCCCTGCATGTGACGAGGTTATGAGTGAGGAAGTCATTAGTAGGTCATTGGAAGAGCGAAGAGAGAGGCTAGGGGAATATTTTTCTACCAGGTCAGAAAGGCATGGTTATACACACATACATGATTTCCAGACCACCTTAAATCTTGGCAAATGATCATCCCTGCCACTGTTAATGGCAGAGATCAGTAACTTTTGGGTTCAATCACTGCTCTGTGTATGGATGATAGAACTGTTTCTTTAAATGGCTTGTTTCTTATATTGTCCTATTTTTGCTGTCTGTCTTTCATTTATACTGCTGGCAGTGAGCATATTTTCCAGGCCTTTAAAAATGAAATGTTTTAAACCATTTGTTTCCATTGCATTAACCCGTTGGTTGCCTTTGTGTCCACTGATCATGCCAGCCTTGGTCTTATCTCAAAGATGGGCTAGGACATTGGGATCAACTCTTAATACAATGCAAGATGGATTCATGCTTTTATGTTGTATTTTTGCCAAATTCTGTCTCTACCCTCTAAATGTCACAGAAGAAATTGAGGCTTATCAGACCCAGGTTTTTTATGTTTTCTTTTGGCCAATTTTGGTGAGTGTGTGAATTGTGGCTTCAAGTCAGGTCTTAGCTAACCTGAATGGCACCCAGTGTGGTCACCTGCTGGGGTAGCCCATCTGCTTTTTGGTTAATAAATAAAGCTTATCTGTCACCAGAGCACACCAATGGTAGTAATTAGGGATGATTAGAATAGTAATAATAGTCTGAGTTTTAATAAAAGTAATTACTAAGTAAACTCAAAATAGTTAACACAATTGCTGGGAGGAGAGGTTGGTGCGGTTGTTTATGGGAACATATCCCAAATGAAAAAAACTGTAAAAAAATTTTGTTTTTCAGCAAAAAAAAAAAAAGTAAAATAATAGACAGGGAAATACATTTTTAAAGCAATCAGCTAGTTTTGCAGTAATTAATATCAAAGCCCTGGATCAGAGGGTCTCCAACATTCCTGGAGCCAGGGAACATATGAGAACATGTCCCAAATGAACTAATAATGTATGTTTTTCTAAATTGCAGTTAAGGTATGAATAATTAAACATGTTTTTAAAACCAAACGGGTTAATTCTGCATCATGAGCTTATTTGCATCACAATGTTTCACAGTCTACAATAAGTTTTGTTTCCAGGTTTGATAATACTGTTCTTTTAATTTGTGTAATTTAATTTTTTAAAATACATTTTTTTAAAAACCATATAATTTACTGCATTCACAATTTTTATTCTTAAAAAACTTTGGTTTTATCAAATATGCAGATCATTCAATTATTTTATTTTTTATATTATGATTGTGATATATTATACAGGACACCATTTCCAGCTTTAAAATTAACTCCAGGATTTGCCATGTATTGTTTTTGCAAATTAATATTAATATTTTTAATAATAATAAACAGAACTTACATACCACTAACATATTACACAGCGCTGTACATTAAATAGGGGTTGCAAATGACAGACAGACACAGACAGTGACACAGGAGGAGAGGACCCTGCCCCAGTGAGCTTACAATCTAGGAGGTGGGGAAGTAACACACAAAAGGAGGGAGGATATATAGTGGTGGGAAGTAGTGAGGGTTTAAGAGACAGAAGAAAATGGGTGTGCAGGTTTAAAAAGATGGGGTTTGAGTTCTCTTTTAAATAAGCAGAAATTAGGAGCAAGCTAAATAGGAGGAGGAAGACCATTCTAGAGAGTTGGGGCGGCTCTAGAAAAGTCATGGAGAGGTACGTGTGAAGAGGTTATGAGTGAGGAAGTCATTAGTAGGTCATTGGAGGAGCGAAGAGAGCGGCTAGGGGGGTATTTTTTTTACCAGGTCAGAAAGGTAAGAACTGCGGAGGAATTTGAAGGCAAAGCACAGGAGCTTGAATTTGATTCTAAGGTGAAATGGAAGCCAATGAAGAGGATTGCAAAGAGAGGCAGCAGAAGAGGAGCGGTGGGAAGGATGGATGAGTCTGGCTGCAGCATTCATAATAGATTGTAGAGGAGAGAGTCGGGTTAGTGGAATACCAGAGAGGAGGATGTTACAGTAGTCCAGGCAAGAGATGATAAGAGCATGTACAAGGAGTTTGGTGGGGGGCGGTAGGGGCGGATTTCTCAGGTTTCCTTCTCACTACTGTACTGCTTTCTAAATGAAGGAGTTAGGGAAAATGTGAAAAGTTCTGTACAGTTACAAAACAGTCCCCAAACCTTGTCCTAAGAAATGAATGTTGTTTCATTCATTACATTCAAATAATGAAAATGAAGTCTTTCAGTACTGACCAGCGCCACTATTGAATCCATTATTTCTCTCCCTACAAGGGCTGATATATGCTGTAAGGTTCTCTGAATAATAGTGTGAAAAAAAGTCAACACTACAAAATCAAGATAAATACTTTTTATCACCTGAAATATGAACTCCAATCTCACAATTCATGCTTCCTTATTGGATGGGATCTTACAGGCCCAGTATCACCTGGTAGAGTTCCCTTTTATGTCCCTATTTCAACTTTCCTCCGCTTTTTTCAATGCACAGGGCTGAGTTTCTTTCACACAGACCAATCCCTTAACACCTTCTCATTGCAGCTTTTCTGTCACTTACAATAGGTCTTGGGTTATCTCGGAGCCACAGATCGTCTTTGTAAACTTGGATATGAGGAGGCGCTGGTGGAAGAGGCCATGGAGATGTTCCAGAACTCTGAGATAAAGGTACAGCAGAATTTACAAAAATCTATATTATTTTTTATTTCTACAATGTAAAGTAGAAATTGGTAAAACTGATTACAAGATTTGAATGTAATCCTTACAATTCTGTTATTAGTGATTGAGTTGACAATGGAACTTTTTTACATTAAGTGATGGAAAACAATGAGCAGATGAGATATTAATGTAACAAAGATTTAGTTATGATCCTTATTAATGCTGAAGTTTGATCTGTTTATATTTTACCTTGCCCCATTTCCCCTCTTTTCTAATGATAATGTTTAAATAAAATCTTTATATTTCAATGGCACACCCTAATATTTCTATTAGACCTGTAATATTATTACTAGGGATGAGCGAGCATGTTTTTGAAACTCGATCTCGCAGCAAATTCTTTCCTCAGCCAATCAGGGAGCACTGGAGGCTTTGAATGGAGAGACTTGTCCCCATTTACCTCTAGTGACGGGGATCGCAAACAGGAGGATTCCCAGGGAATCCTGTGAATTCCCTGTGAATCCTCCTGTTATAATTTCCTCGATCTTCCGGTGGTTTTGCAAAATAGGTTCGCCCAAATTTCGCGAAACCATCGCGAGAATGCCAGAGGCTTTAACCCCCTAGGTTTTTAATTCTGTCTGTATTTTTATGCAAAAAGCATTACATAATTCTTAGGCATAACTCACCGAAATATGTCCAATATTTAATAAATTTAATAATAAACTTTAAAAAAACAAAACAAAAATCTGTTAAAATAAGATTAGGTAAAATACCGAAAACTAAAATATAACTGTACAGTAGCATATATAATATAATTATATAAATATTATATAAAGATTTCTTTGTATTGGACTCAATACAGCTATTTTGTATTGAATCCAATACAACATTTGAATTCCTGCCGCGCTTCCCGCATGCACCGACATCACTGGGAACGTCACTGCACTCGTCGGCTGAAGATCAGAAGAAGAGGACACCTGAGGATGGGCGCGGATGGGCAGGACACCGGGGGATGCCGATGGGACGAGTTAAGTGTTTATTTTTTTTTTTTAGATACCCCGAGTGTGGCTCGGGGTTACTGCTTTTTGCATGTTTTTTTTACCCTAAGCCACACTCAGGAACACCGCAAAGGGGGGTTAAAGGTTACTGAAATATCACAGACCCCAGTGCTTCTCCTAAGATCTCTCAGCCTTGATGCAAGGGTGCAGTGGTTGATGGGACAAGGTAATATTATTATTATTGTTAATATACAGGATTTATATAGCGCCAACATATTACGCAGCACTGAACAATAAATAGGGGTAACGAATGACAAACCAGTACAAACAGTGACACAGGAGGAGGCGAGAACCCTGCCCCAAAGAGCTTACAATCTAAGAGGAAGCTATGCAAATATCAACATTTCCTGATAAATGTAAGAGACAGACTAGGGACTAGAGTTGGGCTGGGGAGGAAATGATTACATAATACGGGCTGTCAATGAACTGGGAAATAAGGTGAGCTCTATGTGACTTGCTACAGCTTTCAGTGCACACTATGAAAGTCTCACAGTGTGCAGTGAAATCTGAGTGAGCAATTTCAGTACAGGAAAGGATCCTTTGCAACTGTGCAAGACTAAAGATGAGGCTGGAGGTCAGCAATAAACCCGATTAGCCAATTGTGGACATAGCAAACAGTGGGCCCCTGTGCAGAAATGACTTAAGTCCTCCCTGCCAAACTGACATGGGGCCCATGTGGGATGGCTATGGAGAGTCTCGGATCCTTGTGCAGGGGCACACTTGCACCTCCCTGTGTCCACCCCTGCAAAACTATTTGATCCAAAATAGTACAGGACACCTCTGGTTCGTGCTACATAAAAAATATTTATGATTGTTGAGACCAGTGGTGAAAAACAACCCAGTATTTCAGCTAGCCTTTCTGCATGCCATGACCTGGCCAGGGTGATCCCATCCAGATGCCACATATCCTAGAAATGGGTAATTCTGATTTGATCTTTACTGAGATGTTAAGGCACATATAAATCCAGCATTTGTTTTATTTCTGACCTCCAGTAGGAATGCTGACATGTCCTATTGTATCAGGGCAATAGAAACTATCTGCTCCATCACTCTGCTCTTCTCCATAGGGACGGGGTGGCTGGATGTGGCCCCTATAGCCATTTATGCGTCCTGCAAAAAAACATTGCAAAAAAAAAAAAAATGTGGACCGAAAAGCATGAAAAATAAATGAATCACAATGTACCGAGATACCACAATAGGGATCTGCTTATCTAATGTCAAGTCATGCTACTTATGTTGTGTGTGGGGAGTGCTTTTGGGAATTCAGGTGACTTCCCACCAAGACCCCAGAGACTCAGGAAAAGTCCATTCAAAAATTGTTTGCGGTTATTACCTAAGTATGTTATACATTTTTCATTTCAGAGCACAGTTAGGCATATCACATTGGTCCTATATATCATTATTACCAATGGGGATCGGTAGGACTGTCCTTTTATTTAATCTGATTAGTTTTTCTTTTTTACAGTTTGTGCCCCATAATTAAACTCCCATGGCTGCAGCAATACTAAGCAGCACTCCACAATGTGTGCAGTATTTTCTGGAGGTGGCATTCAATGTCTTCCTCTCATGTATTGTGTCATTTTCATTATATAGTTAATTCTTTTAAATTGCACTCTAGTAACCTTGCTCTGTCATGTCATTCATTTTTATTGCACTTCTGTTTTTTATTTGTGTACCAGCAATCCTTATAGGGGAATTTCCTTCTCTGAAGCTGTGATAGTTCTTTCCAAGCATATTGTACAACTATGTTTTATTGTTTAATTATTACAGCATTGCCATTATTGTGTCTATTACACAAACTCTGCTGAAAAAAGTAGATGTTGTAAAGTAAATAGGGACTATATGAAGAAAAAGCAAATAAGGCAAAGGTGAAATATAGCAGGCTAAGTATATACAGGTGAGTGTTGTTACCTTAAGAGACCCTGTCATCAGGTAACACTTTTCAAGCTGCTAAAATGCATAAAATGATTGAAACAATTGCCGCCTGTAGCCAGAACCCATCTGTTCCTGCCAGACCAGCGGGTGCCTTCCCCTTCCTATTGGGCACAAAGCATCCTCTTCTCTCCCCAGCCAGTCACCCTTTAGCCACAAAAGTCCTGGGAACTTGAGTTCAGTGGAACTTCGCTTGAGAAACCCTGCCTTAAAGTGCAACTAAACCTAAAATTTAAAATAAAAATGGCCAGTTCGTCTCTTTATTTCCAGAAGGGGTCAGGCTATATGCCTTCTGCAATAAAACTAACTTACCCATCTGGTTGAATGTACACATGAATACCTCAGTGTACAATCCCAGCATAGCTGGGTGCTGGGAATGAATAACCTACTGTACACAGGTGTGGGGGTTACATCATTGCAGCCTGGCCAATCAAGATGGCCAAAGAAGCTGAAACTGGAAAAGGATCAGCGAAGGAGCGAGGAGAGGTGAGTTTGGGTATGTTCAGACCTTCTTCTGAAAAACATGGCACAGCAAGGCTTCCAGGATCTATTTCAGACAAAAAAGCTTGCTTCTGCCATGCCATTTATAAGTATTTGTTCTGGCTTTTTTAAACACCTGAAAATTCTGTATTATTTTCCTATTCAGCAAACAATTTGAACATTTGAACAATTTGAACAAAATGAACGCCCACCGCTAAAGCTCATAAAGGCCTGTGCAAGCTTTTATGAGCAGTTGAATGCAAGTCTATGGAGGCGTTGGGATGGCAAGATGACCCTAGAAGCTACATGGAGCTTTTGAACAAAGGCTTGTGAAAGCCTAAAACCTGCAAAAGCCTGCACAAAAAACAGACACAATCCTTTTCATTTGCAACTATTTGCAAAGTGATTTCAAGCTTTAGCAAGGTGTAAAAAATGCCTTCAAAAGCATGGAAAAATGAAGTTCTAAACACAGCCTTTAGTTCTACTTTAAAGTCCAAATAAAGCCCAGTTGCTAGCATGTGCTGACATCTTGTCTTTATTTATGACAGCAGAGATTGTACATCCTCCTCTGTTAGGGCCTCAGACTTTCCAAATGCCTGCAGATCATTGCCATGTCTATTAAGAATCAAAAGGTATTTTTATTACATTGCAATATGTTAAAGAAAATGTTTACAATTCTGCATACCTTTGTTGTACAGGTTATCATTTATTTTTTAGGTTACAACCATTTTTGTTACATTAGTTTGGGGTGTTTTTCAGCATCAAATAAGTAAAAACCTTTGCTTCCTTTGTTCCAGAAACTTATTTTGGTGACATTTTAAATCAGACAAAATATAGAAAAAAGTAACATAGTTTCCATGTAACAAAGTTTCATTTACAGTAAGACAACTTTTTTTAAAAACTCGCATTGATCATTTTTATGGCGATGGATTTTTGTTTATAGTTTAGGTAGAAAATACCTTTTACAGAATAAAATTACCTAAATAAGGTAAAGTTTCCCCCCAAAAAAACAATGCATGAATTATGTGAATATCTAACTAATGACAAATTAACTGTGGGATGTACAGACCCATATTGTAAATGTATGTTCTGGTTTGTAAGGGGTATACCAGAACAACAGCTAAACATCTTTCCAGACATTGTGCATATAGTCCAGGCCAGGAAGACATTGCTGTTCCAACATGGGAATGAAGATAACAGACATATATGAATAACTTCCCTTTTATTCTTTATAAATATAAAGCCTTCTGCACAATGCTCAGTTCTACTGTGCTACCCTGGCCTAGCCCTGACTGATTTCTGTGCTGGGAAAATTGTTGATTTCCTGTTTGCATGAAACCAAATCAGAGATCAGACAGAGACTGTGAGAAAGGCCCCATCCAACTGCTGAGAGTGCAGACTGGTCCTCATCACAGGGTCAGAGACCAAATGAGCGTCTATAGAACGTTCATCTTATGCTTGCATGCAGTTAACTCCAAGCTTTCTATAGTAGCAGGATCCCTTCGATTAACATAATATACATGCAGGATATTCAATTTTAGTGCAGAGCCACAAACATAAAAACTTTCTAATTGGTATCGCTTAAACTTCAAACTTTCTGCATCTTTTAGAGCAGGGGTGTCAAACTCAAATACACAGTGGTCCAAACTTAAAAAGTTAGACAGAGTCGTGGGCCAACCTTGAAATGTATTGAAAAGATTGAGGTGGGCTAAATTCTTATGAGTGGCCCGCCGCTGGAAATCCCTCTTTATTGAAATAACACCACTACTACAATTCCTTGCATTACTTGCGTCTATAAAACAGTCCAATGCGGGGCGATGCATAGGCAGAGAGCCTGCTGGTCTATAGATGCAAGTGATGTTGGTAATTGTAGTAGCATTGCTATTTTAATGCAGCAGCGGGCCAACTGCAGTTCATATTTAGGATTCCTTTGGGGGCTAAAGAAAGGGATGTTGCTGGCCAGATTTTACCCCTGGGCCAGAGTTTGACACCCCTGTTTTAGAGAAACAGAAGTTAATATGGCTGCTTGTCTATGGCATCCTCAACAGTTATAAGAACATTGCACCCAACCTTTCCAGGTGATCCAAACACATGGACTATGCAGATCCAGACATGATCACTCACTTTTTATGGGATAGAGTTTTCTTGTTTGTAGTTTAGTCCTGCAGAGGAGAAAAAATTACCATTTACACACAGAGAAAAAATGCAACTCAACTGGGACCATGCAAACAAAGGCGAACTGAAACTGAATAGGGAACACACATACCTAGCATTTAGATATATGGGGTAAACAGCAGACATCTTTCAATACAAGATTTTTCTTTTTTTTTTTAATTGGAATAGTGCTGTTTTTTACATCTTCATTGCAAATACATTCATTATTGGTTTTATGTTCCTTGTACATCTACCATCTTAGAAAGGCAATGCAATAATAAATGTATGTGCAAGGTCTAGCAACCCCATCACCACCAAACAGTAATGATATCATAGCTGAAATGATTGAGTTATACAATTTATTTTATTCATAAGGCCCTATAACAATGTTATTGCAACCACCCCATCTTTATCATGTTTGCTTCTCTGTTATTATTCTGGCTTTTTTAGATTCCCACCAATAGCATCATGGACATTATGGAGAATGAGACAAAACAATTGATCATTAAGAACTCTCAAAAAGATTGTTGTATGCATTAAATACATAAGTGTTCTTTTTAATAGCCCGGTGCCTAACATCATCTTATTTTCCCTAGCAAATAACCAAACTTTGGACGATTAGCTGTTGCTATAGAGAAAAAGATCACATCTTCTGTATTAGGACTATGCTGTGTAAATGTTTATTCTCTAAATAACACAGGGAATTATGATTTAGTAGGGTCTGAATGAAAAAGTTAAATGTTATGCAGGATGATTCATAATTTAAATATCTCTCAGTCAGTGATGTTATTAGCCTACATTGAAGACAAGGGACTTGTTTTTCCTGTTAGCAATAAAATAAAAACTAGTTGCCAATAAGATGAGCTTCAAATTAGACCAAATAAAGTGGACAATAAAACTATATACAATGTCCTGGGCTACAGTCATAGTTTTTTATCAGCTCTTTCCTGAAATAGTAGTTGGGTTCACCTTAAGTTATAGCAATCTATGCAGATCAGCCAAATCAATGAAACCACTGACAGGTGATGTAAATAACATTGATTATCTTGTAACAATGGCTTCTATCAAGTTCCGGGCAAATCAGGTCTCATGGGGTCCAAGAACACAGAGATTAGTACCCCCTAAACTTGGTCCAAGGATGGGCAACCAGTACCAGTACAACCAGTCATGGGTTCCCAAAACTCCTCAATGGGGTGGAAAGGTTAGCCTGCCTGGACAAATCCTGCAAAATAGCTAAAAAACATACTGCTTGAGATGACCACATAGTGTCAGGACACACAGTGTATTGCAGCTTGTTATGTATAGGGCTGTATGGCTGTAAAACAAGATAAAGTGTCATGCTGACCCCCATCCACCACCAATCAGAATAGGACCATGGAGCAATGAATGAAGGTGGCCTGGTCTGAATAATCATTTTTTCTTTAGATGATGTGAATGGCCAGTTATGTGTTCGTCATTTACCTGGGGAAGAAAACTCTTGTGAGCAGAGTCCTCTCCTCCTCCTGTGTTATTGTTTGTATCTGTCTGTCATTTGCAACTCCTATTTAATGTACAGCGCTGTGTAATATGTTGGCACTATATAAATACTGTTTAATATTATTATTAATAATTAGGTCTATACGTGCCAAACGTCTCTGATTGCCAGAGACATTTTCCGTTTTTGGAGTCTCATCCCTGGCAGTTTTTGTATTTTGGAATGTTATACCCCATTCTAGCTATCAATTTAATTTCTCCTGGCTTTTATTTGTTTGATGTGTTTTAGAATGTGCATCTAAAGACTAAAGAATCCTCGAGGTTATGTTTATTTTATGCTGGAAAATTTGCATTTCCCTTAATTGCAGTAAATGCCTTAAATTATTTAATTATGTTATGCATTTCTTGATGCTTTTTTATACAATTTTGGCCAAAATAGAAAAATAATGTATTATAACTTTATTATAGGTCGTATGCCACTAATAAAGAATATGTTCTGTAATGCTATTTAGAATAAAACTGGATTCTTTGATCCAACTTTTATGCCATAATTGCAGCCTTGGGTTTGGGATAGCCTTTTGGATACAGCAGCAGCAATTTAGCACATATTAAACATAACATGTGAGATTCAAAATCTTCTGAGTTGATTTCTTTTAAAAATATTAATCTTTAAAAAGCCAAACCAGTGCTGAACAAAAGGGAGTACCCATATCCGATGATTTGGCCCTTGTGGAGTGCAACAAACAGCTCTGTGCTACTTGCACAAGTTTAAAGCCCAAAAGGCAAATCAATCAATAATAAATCTGCAGCTCTTGATCTTCAAGGTTTCATAAAAAACTCATATCTGTCACTCAACTTAGGGTGCTGCATGCACCAAGTGACAAAAAGTTTCAAGATGCTTTCCATAGAGATAGCATTTCATGCACTTGATTATGTTGAATCCTATAGATAAAAACTCATGGTAAGTAGTTTTATTTTATTTCAGCTTCTATCCATTTGAAAATAAGTGAACATATTTTAGTCCAGTGATGTCAATCTAGCAAATATATTCAAGATTATTTCCAAACCACCATTTGAAGTCTGCTGCACTGGTATAACAAACCAGTCTTCAGCGATGGTGGAGCCTGGGCTGTGATGTCCATTGGGTGTCAAGTGGTGGGTTGGTTGAGTCTGGGCTACGGTATCCTCCAGCCCAAGTACCTCAATGTCACAGTCTGTTGGAATGTCTCAGGAAAGAAAGACATAGGCTTGGAGTTAGGTTTTTGGAGACTTTCATTGATTAGCAGGCATCTCCTGGAGCTAGAAGTCCTCTGGAACAGTACACTGCCTGGTGGGGAGTAAGTAGGACCTGATATCAAAGGATAGTGCAGACATTGCAAATGGTCAGATCAGTAACCATGCACTAAATTTGGTATATATATATATATATATATATATATATAAATATAAATATATATATATATATATATATATATATATTTTTTTTTCTTTTATTTATTATATATTTTTTAAACTTTGATTTCAGCCCCGAAAATTTTTACATTTCCCTTACTCACACTCAGCACAGAATGGTAGTTACACTATTTTAGTACCCACTTGTTTGTGATTGAGATTCTTTTTTTAATTTTTTAACTACAACCATTATAGCTAAGCCCATCCTGGTTTATTAGATCCTTAGTAACCACTGTGTGCTATTATCTGCACCCCAACAGTAAATCTAGAGTTAATACTGAGAATCTCAGATCTAATATGACCATGTAGAACTTCTTGCTTGGAATGAGTTAACTGTCCATTCTTCATCTTGATTTAATAAGTTACACAATAAAGCGGATAATCTGTCTGAAGTGAAATCCTTACAGACTGAGCTTTTAGCAGGGTGCCTTAAAATAGTGGGCGGGGGTAGGGGTGGTGGGGGTAACTTGGGCCGTGTTCAAATATGAGCCACGGCTGCAAACTGAATGTTTAATGTCTTAAGATGGAAATAGCTGAGAATATAGAACAGCAGATTCTTGGAGTGCACACTGCTTGAAACATTCCAAATCAGCAGATAAAAGGGCAGTATAGCAGGTACAATGTAAAGCAAATCTCCACTTTCTTTTATAATAAAAAAAAAAGAAAAAATAATATGACATTTAATTACTATGCATGCCATATTGTGTTCTTAAACATGTTATTTTCATTTTATTCTGTGGTTATCATTAGAAACACTAACCCCTATGTAAATGGCTCATTGTTTTCCATGCTTAGTTTTCCATGTTTTTATAATTTTAAGTTATATTTTAATTAAAAGCATCTCTTGCAGCATGAACTTCATCGTTACTAATACCATCTACAATCTGTGCATGTGTTACGACTTTTGTAGCTTCAGATACCTTTATGACAACCTTAAGACTGATCATGTAAATTATACAAAGGCAGAGTCCACCTAATCATATTCTGAATACCTCAGACATCCATTAATTGGATATAGATGCTTCCTAGTAGCTGATAACAATGTCAGTTCTTGCAGCAGTTTTTGCACATTCTTTATTTTTGGTGATTTTCAAAAAACAAAGATAATAGCACAAAAAGTCTGATACAAAAGAAAACATATCGACATATACAGCTGATATACCCTATCGGCTCCTTCAGCAGTTTTTATTGGATAGTTAATTTCAGAATTGCTCATTGGAACTCTTTATGATCTTGAAAGCCTTATATGTTCGCTGGAAAATTGTGCAGATTTTTGCACGGGGCTCCATTTAGCAATGATCTTTGCAGCTAGTAATGTACAGTAAATGGTTGTCAGCTGTCACAAACTCACATAATGATGTCTGATTTGTATCTTCTGCAGGCTGCGGAATACCTCCGCCTCTTACTTCAGTTCAATGATATGGGATTTCAGCAGGACGACATCAAGGAAGTACTCTTAGTTTATGACAATCACAGAGATCGATCCCTGGAGGAACTCATGATGAGAGCACAGTGAAAGCAAAACAAGTAGTAGCCGATAAGGGAATAATAACAGTCAATGATGTTTTAAACCGGTTTTGGCCTAAAATACCTAAAGGTTTAATTAGGATGAATGGCCATCAGGATCTGTTTAATCTGTTTTAATAATAATAAGCATTTCTACATCTTACATAGTATACATCTTTCCATAAATAATTACAGTAATACATATGGCCAACATTTGACTACATTCAGATGCAAATGGGGCACACAATGGCGATCAATTACATCGCTTGTACTATCAATTCGAAATTAGTCATTGAAAGGCAATAGATTTTGAATACAAACCTTTGGGTATCCTGTTGGTATTATAAAGAATCAAAGAATTACATATTGGTAGAAGCCTATACATCTCCCTCAACTACCCAAGATACAAATCTGAGATTAACACTTAGGACAATGTTAGGGATAATGCTTTACACTGTCAACAATCCTGCATGGTCCAGAACAACCAGAGTTCCTTCCCACTGCTAACCATGCCAATGTACTGTGAGCTGAAGATATACAGTAGTAATAGCAGGGGTTCCCTAAAGACCTGAAACTTATTTCAATGGTTCCTTTGTGGTAAAGAGGTAAAGAAACACCGACCTAGCATAATGATCCCTGGTGTATCAGGCTACCACATAGTGTATCATATGTATCATGCATCGCTAGGTGTAGTTTTCCTTCCTTAACATGATGTTGATATGTAGCTTCCATTCTTGCAGTGACAGGGGCCCTGATAATCCGAAACGGAGCAAAACTGATGTTGAAGCTAGGCTTGAAGCTAGGCTCTTGGAACACTTTATTGTCAAATTGTTGTTTCTTGCAGCCCAGAAATCATGATAGCTGGTCCTTAGTAATAGTAACTTGAAATATTGTGTTAAATGTGGTAAAAACAGAAATAGACCAGCTGAGCACACTGCCAAAGTACATGCAAGTCTGTTTGATACCTTTCACAACAAAGTTATATAATGTGACCATAAACATCAACAGATATAGGAGATCTGAGAATAAGACACTTATAAGAGCATATGGTTGTGGAATCCTTCTTGTACACCACATCATTTGCTGGTATTTTGGCATGCCTGGGGGAATAAACTTTCCTTTTTTTTAATCTCCTCATGCACAAGATGTGCAGAGATAGTAAGCAATTGTCAATCAAATAATTGGGCTTGACATAAGCTTCCATTAATCCAAAAGGGCTGGGAGAATGGGCTATCAGTGGCCAGAAAATGGTGGTGGCATCTCCACTTATTCGTGATGATGCTAGTGTTGCATGTACAGGAGTATCCAGGGATGGGACACACTCTGCTTGTTTAGGATATACTACACCAGCATTTCTCAACCAGGGTTTTATTTATTTTAATATTTTATTAGAAAGAGACAGGCATTATCCCTTCTTTTATAAAATAAACTTACCTGCTTGATCACAGTTTTTAATTACACCCTTCTTTCTCTGTTGCGGACATTGGCATATTTGGCCACCTTGATTGGCCAGACCAAAATGAAGTAACTCATGGGCATACATGCAGGTTTCATTTGTGTGACTAACACCAAAAAGATCAGCTTTACATTCAATTAATTAGTCATTAGGGGTCTACCACTGAGGTCTGTGCTGGGGGTCTATCAATAAGGGGTTTTCCATTGTGGTGTATTCTGGTGGTCTACCACTAAGGTCTGCCACTTAGGATCTATTACTGAGGTCTGCACTAAGGGTCTGTCAGTATGGCATCTATCATTGAAGTCTGTTCTGCGAGCTGTCGCTAAGGGGTCTTTACCTGAGGTCTGCCCTGGGGGTCTGCACTGGGGGTCAATTACTAAGGGGTCTATCAATGAGGTCTGCACTAGGGGTCTCAGTACGGGGCCTATCAATTTTGTGGTCTCTGGCTCTGGGGGTCTATCCCTTAGGGCTCTATCACTAAGGTCCGCACTGGCACTGTCCCTTGGGAACTGCAGCAAGCTTATACAGGAGATACAGTGTATAGACTCCAATTAACTGTACCCTCATAAACCTCAACAAAAATGCAGCTCTATTTTGCCAACCCCACTTTTACACCTTCCTATAGCTGCTCTTGTTTACAAACGTCTAAAGTTGGGAGATATGCATGTCTACTTACCAGTAATAGCGTCCAAGTTCATAAAAGTATATATTAGCCTGTCTTTAGCATTTTCTTCTATTACCTTTTGTGTACATAATGTATCTTTGTTCCCTCATAATAAACTAGCACTTTTCATTGATTGAATGGCAATTAGAATTGTTTTGCTGTAGACCCCCAGATGTCGAGTACTGGGAATGTGAAATAGATGTATTAAGCACAAGAACATGGCCTAGACTGCAGGTCTGGAGTTAATATTTGAAGGTGATTATGTTGATGATGGGTAGTGCTTAAGTACAGTACATTAGCCCACAATAAGAATGTTATTTTAAGTATAATGGATCCTTATATGGCCAGTCCAGTCTCTGCATCCCTCTTGCCAGGATGAGGTCACTGCTTCAGCATATGAACTAGCCTCAGCCTGCAGTAGCTTGGAGTACAGCGAGACAGCCTGACCCCTTTCCCACCTGAAAACAAAGCTAGTCATAGTCTTGATTCTCTGGTGAACTGGGCAGAGTATCTGCTGCTAATTTATAGTGTATAAACACTCTACAGATGTAAAACATAATAATACCAAACATCAACATATTGGTTGTGCAAAGCTGGAATGTAACAAACTGGAGGCAGATGTGATGTTATACTGTAAAGCTCTGCAGCAACATCCTGCCAGTTCTTAGCTATAAAACCTCCACAGCTGCTAAACAAGGTCTTCCCCTAGACTGCAGGTCTGGAGTTAATATTTGAAGGTGATTATGTTGATGATGGGTAGTGCTTAAGTACAGTACATTAGCCCACAATAAGAATGTTATTTTAAGTATAATGGATCCTTATATGGCCAGTCCAGTCTCTGCATCCCTCTTGCCAGGATGAGGTCACTGCTTCAGCATATGAACTAGCCTCAGCCTGCAGTAGCTTGGAGTACAGCGAGACAGCCTGACCCCTTTCCCACCTGAAAACAAAGCTAGTCATAGTCTTGATTCTCTGGTGAACTGGGCAGAGTATCTGCTGCTAATTTATACTGTATAAACACTCTACAGATGTAAAACATAATAATACCAAACATCAACATATTGGTTGTGCAAAGCTGGAATGTAACAAACTGGAGGCAGATGTGATGTTATACTGTAAAGCTCTGCAGCAACATCCTGCCAGTTCTTAGCTATAAAACCTCCACAGCTGCTAAACAAGGTCTTCCTAATACACCTGCACCATGCTTTGTGGCAAAAAAGGAAATGTTTCACAATAGAAGAATGACTATTTAAAAAAATCTTTTGTGTTAAGATCTAGAAAGGTCTAAAAAGATTGGCTGGTTTACCATGCCAATGTCCATCTAGCTTAACATAAGTAACAATGTACAAAGCAAGGAAGGACAAAAGGCAGCAGTTCAGAAGGGGTCCTGTTCTCCACTTTCCTATTTTTTAGCATATGGAGCAGTCAACGTGGACTTTAGAGATGCAAGTTTGTTTTTTTATGACACCCATTAAACTGGGAGCTCAGCTAAAACTATTTCTGATATATCATTTGATACCATATTGCATTGGTGATAAATTCAAATAAAGTCATTAGAGGCCTCTATGACCAAATTCAATGCTCATGGTAACGGGATGCTTACAGAGCAGACAAGAGGCAGCAGACTCCAAAAGTCCAAAATAACAGTAGTATTTATTTGTTTAGGCAAGTGTTACAAGACACTCTACAGCAGTTCCCAACAAAACAATAAACAGTAGCCCGGTTGGGCATCCTGCTACCTCACTAAGGTGCCCTCCCTTCCTAACTTATACACTATATCAGTAATGATAACTCACAACTTGATAGTACTGTTTGGCCACTGGCTTTCCTAGAACACTCTGGCTCTCCCTTCAGCCTGGAACACTCTGGTTCTCTCTTCAGCCTGGAACACTCTGTCTCTCTCTTCAGCCTGGAACACTCTGTCTCTCTTTTCAGCCTGGAACACTCTGGCTCTCTCTTCAGCCTGGAACACTCTGGCTCTCTCACAGCTTGGAATCTACTCTGGCTCTCTCTTCAGCCTGGAATCCTCTGGCTCTCTCTCAGCCTCATGCTGATCACATCTCTCTCAGCCTCTTGCTGGTCATATCTCTCGCTTTTGCACCTGAGTGCAGGTGCATATAACTCAAACCCTGATTTGGGTTGAGCCAAGGAACCCACCCCTTCACTCCCTTGGCTGCCTCCAGGGCCCTATAGTCCCTGGTTTCTTCCTAAAACCTATACAAACATTATAAACATACTCTTTCCCTGGAGCCTTTAATACTTTCCCTGCCGTTTTGACACTATTTCTGACCTACTTTGAGGACTCCCTGTCACAGGACTCCAAATGCTTACCAAATTCATAGGATGTATAACAGCCAGGGCATTATCTTGCAAATGAAGATTGGGAATGTGTGCACCCCCACTCATCAATTAATCATTTGTTGAGCCATTGCCTGTGAACATTTTTGTTACGTGTTTTATTTTGATTTTCTATCCAGCCTACATTGAAGACAAGGGACTTGTTTTTCCTGTTAGCAATAAAATAAAAACTAGTTGCCAATAAGATGAGCTTCAAATTAGACCAAATAAAGACAACAGACCTTACAGCAGGTGACTACTACCACCAATGTACTTCAGAACAAATGTATAGAACTTTCCTCTCAAGTGGCTTCCCAAGCTGCCATTCTTGAACGCCAGGCGGCCCAAATTAACATGCTATACCTACTTCAAGATGACGCAGAAAACCGCAATCGGCGCAATAATATCCGCATTCGAGGGTTACCGGAAACGGTGCCAAATTCTGAGTTATACTCTGCGGCCTATACTATATTTGCGAACCTACTGGCACTCCCACCTGATGTGGATATTGAGATGGATAGGGTACACAGGACCCTTGGACCCCGTGGGCGGGACCCCCAGCGACCAAGGGACGTGATCTGTCGGGTTCATTTTTATAGAACTAAAGAAGACATTATGAAAAAAGCTAGAACCACCACATCCATTGAATATGCTGGGGCCCAAGTACAACTATTGCCGGATATATCCAAACATACACTGGATCTTCGCAGAGCTGTTAAACCTCTTCTGAATGTGCTCCGTGATCACAATATTCCATATCGCTGGGGATACCCATTCCACCTTATTGCTAGATATGGCGGTAAAAATTACTTTTTCAGAGATCCCTTGGATTTATCCCAACTACAAAGAGCTCTTCAGCTACCTGATATTAGATTGCCGGACTGGCCCGCTGTTCCCTCAGCTCTTTTTATAGGGAACCCTCCTCCTGCAGATCATCTTCAGCATCCTCTGTCCGACCCTTCTAGGTGACAACAGAATCTTGGTCATGAATCAGATTTACCCTTGTCAGGTTTTCCTACCCACCCTTAAGTGGTTCTAAGGATCTCGGATGGCGCCCGGGCATCAGCCTCGCAAACCAATATACTCACCTGGTTTGTGCAATAAATGTTTTATTTTTATTCCTTCCCCCTTTTTTTTTTTTGTTTCTCCGGTGACTCATGGATTTTCTGGATCAGCCTCCTCTACGAGACGGAAGGATCACTGGATACGAGATTCTGACGAGATTCTGTACTATTGCATACGATGGTTAATTCTGGGTTATGTTCCTCAGTGTGTAATGGTTTAATGTTTTGTACTGATTATCTCATGTATATTGTTTTATGTTCTAACAAGTGTAGTATAACACTGGCTCCTTCCCCCGAGTGGGTACACCTACGAAACCCACAAATACTCTCCTTGTCCGCTTTTCCCCCATGCTACGCTAACCCACGTAGGTAAACCGCCGGTATAGGCGGCGAATAAGGTTAAGCCTTATCTTAGTGACCCCCTTTAGACGACTGAGAGTTAGCTCCACTCAGCCGACTGTAACTCCACACCATCCCCTGTTGTTATTCCTACCCAATTCCCTGATCCTGACTGGCCTAAACAGCTCACTCCAGCATCTGATATTTTAAAATAGCCACAACTAACTCTTTGGCTCTTTTAAAGAATCTACTAAGCTGTCAAAGATCATGCCCCCTCAGCCCGGTACGACACAAAGGTTGATAGTTCGCACTCTTAATGCCAAAGGCCTCAATGGTCCTGTCAAGCGATCCCAATTGCTGTATAGCCAACATAAAGCTAGAGCCCATATATTAATGCTCCAAGAAACTAATTTCCATTCTCAAAAGGTGCCCCTTTTGCGCAATCGATACTATCCCACGTGGATACATAGTACCAACCCGACAGGCAAAACGAAAGGGGTGTCAATAGCCTTTCATAAGTCACTTCCTATTCAAATACTGGACACTTGCATAGACCCAGCAGGCAGATATATATTTGCTAAAATATCCCTATGGGACAAGAAATTTACCGTCGCATCCATTTATTCGCCTAACCAACAGCCGACGGTAGCGGCGGTCCAGTATTTGTCTAAGCTACATACTTATGCAGACGGTGCACTGATAATCGGAGGTGATTTTAATTTTCCCTTGGATCCCCAGTTAGACACATCTTCTGGCCATTCCTCCATATCTTACTCAAAACTGAACACTTTCAAGGCCAAATTACACGACCTCCAAATTCTAGACGTATGGCGTACTCTGCATCCGGAAGTTAAAGATTACACGTTCTACTCTAATCCCCACCACACATATTCACGTATCGATTATGTCATGGTGAGTCATAGGCTTTTGGATTGGCAACCGGAGGTGTCAATTGACAGTTGCCCATGGTCAGACCATGCTTCAGTAACACTCACCCTCCAGACTCCCTCTGTGGGCCCTCGAGAGTGGACCTGGAAATGCAATGACTCGTTGCCTAAAGATCCGGTCTGCGAGGGCGCTATATTAGATACAATTAGATACTTTCTGAAAGACCATGAGTCAGATGATACCTCCCTTCCCTTTCAATGGGAAGCACTTAAGGCTGTTTTGCGTGGGGTGCTGATCCAACAGGGGGCGAGACTTAAAAAAATCAGATCTCAGGACATAGCTAATACTATTGACAAAATACAGAAGCTAGAAAGATTACACAAGAATAACTTGACTTCTGATGTGTTCTCTGAACTGACCTCTGCCAGGAGACATCTCCTACAACTGTACGACCTAGCTCATCAAAAGTATAGAGACAAATACCGAAAATCCTATTATCAATGGGGGGAAAAATGTGGTAGACTATTGGCGAGAGGTCTCCACCCAAGACCAGCAGTTTCCTATATCCCACATATTCGGAACACAAAGGGTGATATTACTGCTATCCCCCAAGACATCTTGCAGTCGTTTCAACAATACTACTCAGACTTATATAATTTTCAAAACACGACAAACCCAACCATATCCCTTCGGGAGTATATAGCTGCTACAGCGTTACCAGAATTAGACCCAGAGGTGTCTTCTAGCTTAGAATCTGCTTTCACGGAAGAGGAAGTGGCGTTGGTAATTAGTAACACTCCTGCCGGCAAAAGCCCAGGCCCAGATGGGTTTACCCCTAAATTTTACAAAACACATGCAGAAGCTCTTGTTCCATTTATGACAAGGGTTTTTTCGTCCATAGCAGACGACACATTGTTCCCCACCCAGAGACTAGAGGCACATATCACAGTCCTCCCTAAATCAGGCAAAGACCACACGCTATGCTCGAATTATAGGCCAATCTCTCTAATTAATGTAGATGCAAAACTTTTCTCCAAATTGATAGCTAATCGATTATCTTCATATTTACCCGATTTGATTCATGCCGATCAGGTTGGTTTTATCAGTGGGAGGGAGGCTAGAGATAATACGATTAAAACCCTGCTGGTTACCCATGCCGCCAAAATATCGCAGACCCCCATGTGTCTGTTATCAGTTGACGCGGAAAAGGCTTTTGATAGGGTTTACTGGGCTTTTATGTATCAAGCACTGATTCAGATAGGCTTGGGGCCACGTATGATAGCTAGAATAGCGGCACTTTATTCGGCTCCCAGGGCCCGAGTGAGGATCAATGGTCGCCTGTCAGCTCCATTTCCTATTCTTAATGGCACTAGGCAGGGTTGCCCACTATCTCCCCTATTGTACGCTTTTGTGATGGAACATCTGGCGGTGGCGTTGTGGAACAATTCTAATGTTCAAGGGATTCGTATTGGACAATACCATCACAAACTGTTCCTTTTCGCGGATGACCTACTCATGTATATCTCGTCACCCCAAAGGTCTATCCGGATGATTATAGAAGAGTTTGAAAACTTTGGGAAGGTGAGCAATTTTAAAGTAAATTTTACTAAATCTGAAGTGCTCAATATCTCACTCCAATCAGACCAGATACAATATATTAAAAACCACACCTCCTTTAGGCATTGTAATGATAAGCTCAAATATTTGGGGATATTTATATCAGCAGACCCTACCAAGATGTTCCAATATAATTATGAACCGCTACTGGGTAAGCTGAAGGCTGACCTGGGAAGATATGCTTTATTGCCTCTATCTTGGTTTGCGAGAATTATTACCCTAAAGATGGATGTTTTACCCAGAATATTATATATCTTCCAAACCGTTCCAATATATCTGCATCCCGCTTTTCTAGGCAAAATACAATTGTGCAGAAATTTTATTTGGAAAACGAAACGTCCCAGGATAGCATTACGATATCTTACTAGACCTAAAGCACTGGGTGGGGTAGGGGTACCTGACTTTAATCTTTACTACAAAGCCACCATATTATCACGAATAGTCGACTGGTTTCATAATGGAGACAGGAAAAGCTGGGTAACCCTGGAGAATTCTCTATCCCCCATTGACCTACGATCATTATTGTGGGTAGACAGGTCTATGTTGCGCTTACAACAGCCATTCTCAATAGTAACCTCAGACCTCTTGAAAGTATGGGACGGTTTCACTAGAACTGGCCAGGTGTCCACTAAGTTGGGCCCTATGACTCCCCTATTTGACAACCCAGCATTCCCCCCGGCACTGAATGTAGGTAGTTTTCTATCTTGGACGGCCCAAGATAACAGACAGATATACCGTGTATTGCAGAATGGGAGACTGCCTCCCTTCTCGTCTTTGAACTCTGTGATGCAGAGGAAACCATTTGCGTGGATGTCATATAATCAATTGTCATCCTTTTTATCCACATTTCACAATACACAAGCTCTTTACTGAAACCGTACGGTATTTGAAACCTTACTGAGTGACACACGCAGGCCGGACCACGTTATCTCCCAGTTGTACGGAATGCTTGCCAAACTTTCGGCCAATAATGCCCCCACATATACAAAATATTGGGAAGCTGAATTGGGATCCCCCATATCCCCCATGGAATGGGAAAAGGCTTTTATATTGACTCATCAAATGGCACTTCCATGTAAGGCCCAAGAGACCAACAATAATAATAATAATAATAATAATACCTAGATGCATTAAAACAAGTGCAAACCAGAACACTCCCACCACCATTTATCAATTTTTCTTTTCAATAAATACTTGACCATATATAAAAATTTTTGTTTTATTTGTTTATCTAGGTTTTCTTCTACTTTTAGGAGTGTTTTAGGTCACATTCATATAAAAATATAGTACATTTTCACAAGTTCACAAACTTTTAGGCACTAGAGTATACATTACTGAGAAACGTTTATTCTGCATTATTAGCAGAAGATAATCATATAATATTCAATATATTTGAAAAGCTAGGGACTCAGTAAAAGATTTTTATGGGCAGAAGATCCCTAAAAAAATTTGCAGAGCTAATATTCTTCATGGAAATCCAGCAGAATAGTATGTCAGTGAGATTTCAGTTGTGCAATGAACCCCCACACCCTGGATGGGTCAGTTCTTCCTTCAGGCTAAATATAGCGGCTGCATTCTTATCGCTGTGTCTCTTCAGCAGTACAATGAAAGCCGTCTCTGTACAGCAGCACTGACTTACCAGGGACAGAACCAGCACAATAATCCCCATGTCTTATTCTGTTTCCTGCTTACCTCAAATGCCCTCTGCTCTCATCTTTTATGAGCCCCCAAATCATTCATTCTCTGCAGAAACAGCAAAATACCAGGCGTACTGTTCTATTTAAAACGTTACTTTATACCCACCAGGAATTCATAGTGTGTATGAAAAAAGGCAATTTTTATTTTTTTGCATGCTGTGAGTAAAATATGTATCCACTTCTCATTAGGACATACAGTAAACAATCATCACCAATTCTCTTTTAATCATTTTTTTCTTGTTATCCTTATGTTTATTGTGTATTATAATGTACAATTAATACACAATTGTAAAATATTATAAAATAAAAGAACAATAACCCAAAGTCTAATTTGCTCCTAATACAGCAAGAAAATATACTAATAAGATTAAACCTATATACCCATACAGTAGAATAAATGTCAGAAAATCATAATATTCTTTAATAGACTGGAATCACCAGAGAAGATTGGGGAAGAGGTCCAAGGTCCCCTAATCTTATCCATTATTCTGGAGTTTCGACTGAGCTCGTAAATTTATAAAGAATTAAACCATCATTAATTATGCAGGCCTATGCAGAGATAAAGAAGGGAAAGTCAGCGTCTGCTTCCATTTAAGGAGAATACGTTTTCTAATTATGAAAAAAGTCTGAGAACTTTTTGAGAATGTCTGGGTATAAGTAAACCATTAGGGATGTCCAGCAAGCACATAAATGGAGTGCAAATATTAGGCAAATGTCAGACCAGGACCAAAATCTCCACCTCCACCACCTCCACATTACAAGAACACTCTACAGACCTTGAAGCATATTGCTGTAGTCCTTTTGACATCTGTTCATTGTAGCGCAGTTTAGGTCTGTTACGGTGTATTGGGAATGTGCTTTTGCATACCAAGTCAAATGAATTGTATTGCACTGCAGTACAGCCGCTGTTACATGTGCACTAATGCTCACATGATAAAAAAAGTTCAGCAATTTTTTGGTTATTCTAGATGGGATCTCTGCATGTGACTCCCTAAAGAAAAAAGTATTTTTATATAGCAACCAATATATTCCTATCTCTCGCAGGAAAAAAAAAAAAAAGAAATGGTGAAAAAGGGGAAGAAAAAGTAAAAATGGGGAGTATGTTCCCTTTAAAGCACCATTTCCCAGGATCCAGAGGAAGTTAAGTCCCACAGTAACTAGTACACAGCTTCGGGTCACCAGATGTCTTTTTGCATGTTTTTCCAATGACGGGCCCAAGTTCTTTAAAGTCGAAATCTTAAAAAAATGTTTTGTAAAATGCAGAATTATGTGAATCTGATATTTTTACTTTTTATATGCGTCTATATAATTACCATAAAGCATGATGATAAATGTACAATAAGAGGGGTTAAAATCTATGGAATTGGAATGAGAAAGCAATTTGTACTGAGAGACATAGAAGTTGCCATGCTGGCTCCCTTCTGAAAATGATGGTTGTCTGGTTCCCACTGACCCAGAACAATCGTACAATAAACCAAATCAGATAAAAGCCACACCTCTGCATTTAAAAAAAAATATTTTTAAAGCAAGATTTTAAATTTACCAGCAAGTGCATGTTCACATCGACAGTCCTATTATAGTACAATTCCAATTTTAAGTAACAAAGAGCATGCAAGGTGGTTAAAATAGTTTTCCAACTTAGCAAATGCATGGCAAATGTTTTAGGTGTTTTTCTGGTGCAGTTGTTTTGCATTGGACCTGGCGGGGTAAAATTACTGAAAACTAATAAAATGATTGAAACAAAAAAAAAGACATAAGTCCATCAAGTTCAACCCCCATACTAATCATATCCCAGATAAAAAAAACCCTAAGGACATAGTTGATCCAGAGGAAGGCAAAAAAAAGCCTGGTATATTTTGCTCCAACAGGGGAAAAAAAATTCTGTTTTTTACCCCTTCCCCCCCGCAAAAAGAAGGCAATTTTTTACCTTATGTAAAAGAGTTGTCTACCCTTTAATGTAGGGTAAAATTTTTAGTTTAGGTCCGCTTTAAGCACCACTCGATGAGCTTGATAGCCAAGCAACTAGAGTTTAGAAGTAGAGGTTTTAAGTAACTTGTGCTAAAATCAGGTCTCTCTGCACCCCTCCATATACACCACTGCATCTGATCTATCTGTATCTCCTCTTACTGCAAGGTGTCAGTCTCTAGTGCTTGGAGAGAAAGTCACAACATATCACAGGAACCTCTATTGGTGGCCATACGCAATGCAATAATCTGTTAGACCAAGGGTCGCCGAACTCCGGCCTTTAGGCCAGATACGGCCTAGTCGGTAGTTCGTTGTGGCCTAATGCCCCCTGGCCGATCCCAGGGTGGTTAAAATAGTTTTCCAACTTAGCAAATGCATGGCAAATGTTTTAGGTGTTTTTCTGGTGCAGTTGTTTTGCATTGGACCTGGCGGGGTAAATAAAATGGAAACATGCCATTTGTTTGTAATTCTTTCTTTACAAATGCTTTCAAACGCCTTTTAAGCATATATAAAATGCCTAAAAACTTAGCCGGAGTCCTGTTTAAGTCTATGGAAGTGAGAAACATGATGGGGACTCCCAATGGTTGTACCCATAGTTACATAGTTACATAGTTAGTCAGGTTAAAAAAAAGACATAAGTCCATCAAGTTCAACCCCCATACTAATCATATCCAAGATAAAAAAAACCCTAAGGACATAGTTGATCCAGAGGAAGGCAAAAAAAAGCCTGGTATATTTTGCTCCAACAGGGGAAAAAAATTTCTGTTTTTTACCCCTTCCCCCCCTTCAAAAAGAAGGTAATTTTAGCTAAGAGTTGTCTACCCTTTAATGTAGGGTAAAAATTTTAGTTTAGGTCCGCTTTAAGCACCACTGGATGAGCTTGACAGCCAAGCAACTAGAGTTTAGAAGTAGAGGTTTTAAGTAACTTGTGGTAAAATCGGGTCTCTCTGCACCCAGATCGGCCAGGGGACGTTAGGAACTATCGGACCTAGAGCTGCCAGAGCTCCTTACTGTGGCTCCCCTATTTATCGCGGGCAGCATTGATTCTTCCGCCGCTGCGGTAAATAGGGAAAACTCTCTGAAGGGAAATCTCTTCTGAGAGGGATTTCACTTCAGGGGTGTTCCCTGGTGGTGGGTGGAGCCATTAGGGCGGGTCTCAGAGTCCGGCCTAGTCTGCTCCCACTCACCCCATAAATGGCCTAGTGGCCATAAAGGTTTGGCCTCCTTATAGATTAATTCAGAATCATACTTGACCATAATATTGATGGAAAACTGATTGAACAAAGAATTTTTTTTAAATTGATTCATGAATGATCTTATTATTGTGAAAACTTCAAAGCTACACAGAAATAAGGGGGCCTGTCCCTTCTGAACTACGTTCACCCTCCCACCATGGCTTGAAGGACTGCTTGGAGTTTCCCATTATTATGTGATTAAATGGGGACACAGACTTGATTATTCAGTATAATATGGTGCTGCAAAGTCCTGAAATTAATGAACATTTACCGTCTGTAAATCTGCACATATGGATGTCCTAAATAGTTAATACTAGCAATATCCAAAAAGCTGGACATATGTGGCTCACGCTAAAGAAAGATAAAAGTAAATTGTACATAATGAATGAGTGCGGCTTCCTGCACAATCACATCAGGAAATCCCTCAAATCTGGTCCTTATCCTCCTTACACAGAACTGCTAATCTAAGTATACATAGATCCCTGATTTATATATACAGAGACTGCCAGAGATTATATACAAAGGAAAATCAAAGCAGCACATTCATGGCTCGCTACGTCATTGCTAGCATATATGTCTGCCTGGGAGAAAGATTTTTGTTTCTGGTTAGCGGCTGCAAATTTGTAGCATAGGGAGCTTTACCTTCGGCCTGCAAAAATGTTATATTTGTTTTATTTTAACACCTTCATTCAGCAGACCCTCCAGTGAAATCCTATATAAATTCCGGCATCCTAATTTTTAAATTATTTTCTGCGCCTACAGAAGTGAAGGACGGGAGTTTTTAATACTGGGTACCACTCAGCTCTACTTAAAAAATTGGAGCATGAGAAGGAGGTTGCACAGCACATCATACCACATAAGGCTGCAATCCTTTTACAAGGCATTGGATAACCGGACAGCAATGGATTATATAAAATGAAAGCATATCAAAACCCAAGGCCAAACATTTATTATATTGCAGCTTATCAGTCCTTAGATGGCTGAATTATATTTCAGGACAGTACCAATATCTGTTTGTGCAGGAAAAACTTGTTGGTCCAGCAAGAAGTGCAATGTCCTTGTAAATTCCTGTCGATTAAACTGATATATTAGACAATGTTATTTTACTTCAATGTTATCGTCTCTAAACTACAGATCCTCCCCATATAAAGGAGATAACAAGAGCTATATGTGTTTGTAGTCCTGTCCTACGGTGACAACCTTGGCTTCCTCCATAGGTACTGTGGAGTGAGTGTTGTCACCCTGGAACAGTATACTTTTTGCAGGATTACCAGGTGCAAATAAAGGAAAAAAAGCACAAATTTCAGCGTGTCACTGGGCGGACACAGAGTGTGATGGGAAGTGAGAACTGGGTCAGAGATATAGAACAGAGAAGGAATATTTGGCACAAAAGAGACAATGGCATCTTCCCTTTCCTTCACAGTCACTGGCAAACCTCCCTAGCTGGGTATAGTTGGGGGGATAAAGGGCCAAATTTTTATAGGAAGCTAGATATGCCTCTGTTGTTCATTCCACGTCACACAAACATAGATGGTTTCTTTATTATTACATCTTTATATATCTTATATTATATAGTGCTGACATTCTATATAGCACAGCCTTCCTCAGCCTTCCCTCCCCTGAGGAACCCTAAACTTGATTTTCATGTTTTAGGGAACCCCTACCAAAACCAAGTTATTGAGGGTCAGTGGAAATTGTTTTCCTCTTAGCTAGAATAATACCTCTATAGACATCTGCAAAAAGCATCATGCAAGTGGCCCTAATTGGTGGTGTTGGCCCCAGATTTATACAGGCATCATAAAACTGGAGATCAATCAGTTTGAGGAATCAGTTTGAGAATGACTGACAAAACGCTTTCCAAAGTCTATGGTATTGTCACCATTCGTCCCCCAGTGGGGGTTCACAATCTAACCATAGTTCTATGTCATTGACACAGTCTAAGGCCATTTTTTTGTGAAGAAACCAATTACCCTACCAGTGTTTGTGAGTAAACCAGAATTCCCATAGGAAATGCATGCAAACACGCAGAGAACATACAAGATGGTTTCCTGGTTAAAGTTGGAACCTGGGACTGTAGTGCCCCAAAGGCAAAAATGCTCAGCACCATGCCATCCTTATTTCTTCGGCTTGTTCAGCAAAGGCCAAGAACCTTTAGGCTGGTTGCATAGGAGAAGTCAGAGTGCCATACATTGAATAATTGTGGTTCTGATCCATTTCTTTCTTCAAGGAAAAGAATGATAAGGTAAGGCTATTAGAAAAAGATCCAAAATCATTATACCACATCCAATCAGTGGTGTATATGGAGAGAATATATTTGTTCTATTTATTTAAGCTTCCCATAGAGGGTGGGCTATGACAGAAGACAGAGCTACCTGATTCTGGTCATTTGCTCTGCTATGTAAGATGTAAAAACAGTGAACAGTATTGTAGTGAGCAGTGCTAGTACTGTTCAATGAAGTCCCCATTACTCCCTATAGGGAGCTGTGGCAGCATTTTCTGGTTCAAGGAAGCGGCAAACACACTGCAACCTCCTATTTCAAACTCTTCTGATGCATATACATAGCTCTTTTTTTGAGCCTTGTCTTCCAGGGTTTTCAAATTTATTTGGCAAAATAGGTCACCAAGACTAAGTAGGACAATATTGATGCGTCTTAGAATGGTAGGAGGATTGGGAGTACCAAACTTTTTCAAATATAATGTCTCTGCACATCTATCCAGAGTGGTTGACTGGTGTAGACATAGTCACATTAAACAATGGGTGGAATTGGAACAGTTCTTCTGCCGTACTCATTACATTTTACTCCTTGGCTCCCTAGACTGCCGACTCCAGATATGAAAACAAAACCCACAATAGGGAGCATTTGGGAGTTATGCCTCAGATACTTAGGCAAATGGGATTTATCACCTTCGCCCTCACCTTTATTACCAATTTTGGGCAACCCACTTTTCCCGCCAGGGATGGAGGACCCCGTTTTCCTGTTTTTAATTTCATCCAATATTTGTAGCGCTCAGCATTTCCTTAGATAGGGAGATTGGATAGGCAGAGGTGACCCGAGCTTTCAGTCTTTGGACCTAAATCCCTGGAGATCCATGCAACTACTCCACTTCCTACGATCTTTACATCCCAGTGATAAGTTCCAGAAAACAGTAACCTTCGAGAAGCTCTGTGAGGGGACAGGGGCGGTGAGACACATTTTATTTTTAATTTACAACTCGCTCCTGGACTCATTATTAAGCTCATCTCCCTCTTACCTTGCATCCTGGGAGGAGGATCTGGGGGTGAGATTCACATTGGCCCAGAAAGAATTGATCTTACTCTGGTGTCACAAAGCCTCCACTAGCAGTAGATACCAAGAATTCAGTTATAAATTACTGTCTAGATGGTACCGGTATCTCACCCCGGTTAAGCTGCATCAATACATCCCGAATGAATATGATAAGTGTTGGAGATGCTCAGTAGCTATGGGTACTTTGCTACATAAATTTTGGGAGTGTCTTTTATTACGCCCGTTCTGGGATACAGTCCGGTGGATAACCCAACAGATGACAGAGATACACATACCAAGCGATCCAGCATTTTTTCTCCTTCAGCACAACTCCTTCCCAGCTAAAACTTACAAAACTTCAGTGATTAGATACCTGTTAGTGGCAGCCTCATCCTGTATCACTGTGTATTGGTGGAAAACCGAGACCCCCCCCCTCCCCCACTTCGTTGCGGCTGTGGCTTCGGCGAGTTAATGAGATCCACAGAATGGAAGATTTGATCTTCTCGCCAGAGGAGATCTCATAGAATTTTTTAAACATTTTTTAACACTTGGTTCTATTGGTCTGAATTCTGCTTCTCACAGAGACCACCTGGGCCCCTCCCTACAAGTATAATTGTTTTTTTTTCTCATCCTTCCCTTCTCTTTCCCTACCCTTGTGTTTCAGTATTATTTCAAGATACATATAAATATTGGAAGTTTTAATCTATGTTGATGTTCATATCCCCCTGGAAATTAGTTCCACTTCTTATGTGTGTAAGAATCTTATTAGATACTGCTCATTGTTCATATAAAAAAATTTCTTTTTTAATGTTTTCTACTTATTTTGTATTACTTATCTATAATATCTGTAATATATTGCTTTCATGTTTTGCTTGTATTTTGTAATTTATATTTCTAAATAAAGAATGTTTTAAAAATATACTTACTGCAACCTCACTGCCAATTTGAGTGAGCTCTATATATGTTTACTATATGCACCTCCTAGATTGTAAGCTCTTCGGGACAGGGTCCTCTCCCAATCCTGTGCCACTGTCTGTATTCCTCTGTCATTTGCAACCTCTATTTAATGTACAGCGCTGTGTAATACGTTGTCGCTTACTAAATCCTGTTTAATATTAATATGAATACTAAACAAGCTTTTAAAGTAAAAATTGGTTGGGAATTTGTTTAGGGAACTCAGATGTCCTTTATGCATGCTGCAAATCCTAAATATGTTTTTATTATACTTCCATGCTTTACTAAATCTAAACAACCATGCAATATTATGGCAAGCAAATGATAATTCCCATGACCTCTCTCTTGCTGAATGACCTATCACTAACTTGGAATGTCGAGCTTCCACTTCTCAGAGCTAAATTAAGAACTCATTTTATCTCATAAGCTCAGGTCCATTGCAATCTTACTGTGCAAATAATGCATTCACGCATTTGTTTTAAATTGGTTGTTTTCCAGTAATATGATGATATTTTACACGATCAGGGTTTTGTATAACAGCTGGTATATAATATATGTGTATGTATTATATTTAGGGATGAGAGGCATGTTGGCTTCTTGTCAAATGTAGCCCCTTTCATTCAAAGGCAGTCGCATGTAGTTGTATAGAACCACCTTTTTGGACCTACAGATTCTTAATGCACGAACTCCAGACTGCGCATGTGTGGGGAGCTGTGTGCCACTAAAAGGGGAACAAACTTCCCCCAGAGTGACGTCAGGATGCCAGAACCCGCACACTCTCCCATTGCAGGTCTGAGCCAGAGACACAACCTGCCCACCGCGCTGAGCCTACAATCAGTACGGGAGACGTGGTCCGCGGCTCTGGCATGTGCTCCCCCCCAGCGAGGTCCTTTCCCTGACCCTGCTGGGGGGTTCACTGGCCAGAGCTGCGGGACCACCAAAATTTTCTTGCGGATCACCGGTTGGTGACCACTGCTCTATACTGCTATCTATAGTGCTAAACAAAAGCAATTTGCTGATCCGCATTTGTGTGTTGACCAAACAATGAAAGCAATGCCCTTGTATATGACCCCCTTTAATGACAATTTTAGAGCATTTTGAAATGAGCACTTTGTTGTAATATCAGTGAGAACATATTTTTAGAATGACTCACAATATTACAAGTTTCCTCTGGTGTATTTTTATTATTGTAGAGTAGCCTCTAGGGCAATGCTTCCTAAACTATGGGTCAGGACCCAAACTGGGTCATGAATGTGTTTGTAATGGATCATCGCATGCCTTTGTAGTAAATACAGCCTAGTTTGTCCAAGTGTAAAATCAGTGGCGAGTGATATAGGACAAGTTTTCAGAAGTGGTTTTAGGTTATGGCAAACTGGGTAATTGCCTAGGTATCCAACATTTTAGGGTATCGGCAACTACTGCTACAGCCTAGCATAACAATATAATAAGAGATGAGGACAAAGAAGCAAAAGATTAAAACAAAATATACTCTTGCCTGGAATAATGGTTGGTGGCCTGACCCCTTAGACATTCATATAGAATTAAAAAGAAAAGGAACAAGGAATGGGTTTTTTTGGGGACAAAAATAACACGTATATTCTTAATACAAATAAACTTGGCAATGCATATACAATCAATATTTTAAATGGAGCCTTGTCCCATTTCTCGTGATGACAAGCGTCTAGACAGATAAGTCTCTGACTGACACAGTTAGCAAGTATTATCACTTTTTTTCCTGCACAGCTTTTTAACCCTACGCGTTTCGCTCTTTGGCTTCCTCGGGGGTATTAAAGCAAGAACATAGTAGAACATAGCTAGTGAAAAAATGAATATGAAAAAAAGAATTAGATTTGCCAGGAGGAATAAGATTATGTCATGTAAATTATATATATATATATATATATATATATATATATATTTATGGAAATATTTAAATGTTAGTTTAAACCTACATTTCGTCTATGGTAGGTGATGAAAGTGCAAACACTGTTGATTATCAGTCTGGTAAGTTAATAAATAAATGAATAGGTAAATAAGAGAGGGGCTATACATTATATTTTATTGGGAAGTCAGAACATCTCTTAGTAACAATATAAGATAAGATAAGTAAAAGAGACTTACTTAAAGCGTACCTAAACTCAGAATTTTCACTTTACATAAAAAGGTGGACAACTTTTATGAATAGGAGCGTAAAGCCTCCTGGAATACCTACCTTACGCATCCCAGGAGGCTCTTGGGTGCTCTTTCTGCGCATGCTGGAGCACCTTTCATCAAAAGGGAAAAAAATGCCGATCTCGCGCATGCGCTGAAAGATTGGCAAGTTTTTTTTCCCCAAACTACATCAACTGATCTTGCACCTGCATCGGGTGACATTGGAAGTAGAACCCACAAGAAGAGGAGAAGATGGCGGCGCCTGGGGCACTGGCTCGAAGACGGACACCAGGGCAATGTGGGATAGAAGAAACCTCACGACCGATCGACTGCTCTGCAGGATTGAAGGTAAGTGTATTTTTTTGGTTTGAGCGCTTTTGAGTTTCCTTCCTCTTTAAGGAGGGAGCTTAGCTTGATGAAGAATAATTTGGATGTAAAGCCATTGGAAGTCCTATTAAGGTAAATGTAATAAGGATTATTTTTAGTAATGTTAAGAGTATTGTTTAGCACAACAAGGAGTAGCTAAAATATAATAAAAAAAGTTTGTCTTATTTTACCGCAAGGGTGGTATCATCGAGCCATACGCCATTGTACCATCGGAACGCTTTCTCCTTGCGGATTTATGGCGGGACTGTCATTAAGATAGCTCCTTTTCTTCTTATGTTTTCCTTGCTCCCATACAGAATATGCTGCCTCGCTGTTCTCCATGCTGACCTGGATTACTACTAAGAAGCATATATATCTCCATCAATTCTACATCACCAAGTAAGACAAACTTTTTAAAAAAGTTTTCCCTCTTGGGCTAAAAAACCCCATCCCTTATACCTTTTCTTTTTAATTCACTACAGCTAGCAATTGATTACCATTAGTGATTAGCATATTACCACTGCAGCTATGGAATGATTGCTTGGTTCTTATAACTAGGGATCAACCATATAAATTTCACTATAAATCCTAAAAAGACACCTATTACACCAAGGAATGGTTTGCACTGCACCAATAGTATTAGTGAATAGCCATCATTCATAATCTTGTTAGACAACACCCTAATTTTAGTCCATGTTTGGTTTTCATTTGCACAATGCTGGGTCATTTTCGTGCCCCAGTTTTGGAGCTGCCTTAAACCAGCAAAATGTTATTCTTAGAAGGACAACAAGCAAGAACCTAAAACATTGGATGAGAATGGGGATATGCTGTTCATGGATATATTTGTTTGTATGAGAATAGACAAGCCTGGGAAACCCACAGAATCACTGACATTATTCTCTTTAACTCCTTATGGGCACACAGATCCCCATGCTTGTAATAGAAACCAGATGGTGACCTATCCCAGCTTTGGATGCAGCAATCTACAATTGCATGATAGCCCCGAGTGATGTGATATATAGTTATCTGACACAGGGAAACACAGTAACAGAAACTTCACAAACTGTTTGTGGAGGTTTGAAGTCTGTCAGCTCCTCCTGTATTTATGCTATGAGGTTTCACTGTGCTAAAGGGGATCCAGCAAGGAAATGTATGACCTTGGTGGCTGAATCAAAGGCACTGCATGGGATGTTATTCTAACTATGAGATATAGGCTGGTTGGACAGCAATGATGAATAGTCAGCTGCTGGGGCTTATTAATTTTAAGATTCTCATTCTTCTTTTACAGTATGATTTATGGAACATAAGAGCCAAGCTAGTATTCTATTTATTTAAAGCAGAACTTAAAAATTGTGAGCGGGAAGGTTTCTTTTTGGCGAAGAGATGAACTTTGTCTCTTTTGCAGTAAAACAAATTTCCCCACCAGTTCACAGCCCTTTCTGTAATGTACATTACGCTGTGCATGCATAGTTGGCTGCTTGGAAGTATTTTGGCCTGGCCAGTCAGGATTGCCAAAGATCCTAAACCTGCAAGAAAATCAGGTGAGGAAGGTTCAGCGAAAGAGCAAGAATAGGTGAATTCAAAGCAAAAAATGTGAAAAGACAAGTAAGTTTATTTTATTGCAATGTAACACATAACCTGTCTCTTCTGCAATAAAAAAACTTCCTGCCATCATTTTTTACTTTTTTAAATTTAATTCAACTTTAAAGAACATAATAAAAAACAGTGAAATCAATCTAGATAAAAGTTTTTTGTTGATTTTGGACATTGTGTGAAATATTAGAACTGCTCTCAGGTTTTTCCATCATTTTAGTCACCAAAACAGGAGCTTGGGGGCAAATGTTCCAAAAAGGACCCCTATACCATTGCCCAATGCCTTCCACTGCTTCCCTGCCTGGGCTGTCAATTCTGAAAACTACAAGTGATTAAAATGCTAAGTTTTGGATTTTACAAGGAATTAATAGAATTTACAACATAGGGTTAGAAATCTAAGTATAACTTTTGGGGGTTACTACAGCTCAGCTTTAATGTTTTATGCCGTAATTGTTGGCAACTTGTTGACAATGCCATCACATGCCATGGAATGATTGGTCATGATCGGGTTTTGGTGCTGTGGGTAGAATCCTAATTGCCTGCGGGCATCATTGTCTCGTCCTCCCTTTTCACTACTCTGTCTGATGTCTGTTAATGTACCCATTAACAACGGCCAATAACAAGAATTTTACTAAGAGGTAAACTTGTTCCTCTGATCAAAAGAATCTTCTACCACGTTATATTTTTTTTTTTGTTACTGCAGCAAATTTTAAAAAAAGCTGCCAGCAACCAACAAAGCAAACAATGATTCCAGTGTACAGATGATTTACAACATGATAACAGATGAAGATAGCACTGTCACTAAATATTTTGTAATTGTTTGGTGAATGAGCAGTTTTCTGATCTGTACTAGGATATTTGTGTTTAATGAAGGTTGGCACTTGCAGCTGCCTTGTCAGGACTATTTGGCAGCTAGCTAAGCCTGGTGCATACCATCACATGAGCACTGCTATCTTTAGCTAGTGACAGGCTACATCTTCCAAGCTGCAGATAAAATACAGTACCCGATCTATAGGAAATGAAAGAGTGGCACACACTCATACTTCTTATGGTTTACCAAGGAAAAGGAAATGGCCAAGCTTTCTGTCACAGTGGAAGACACCATATTTACCACAGACAAAGACCTGCTGATGGAACACAGTGAATATTTCCGTGCCCTTTTTCAGTCTGGCATGAGGGAAAGTACCCAAGATGAAATACAGCTTCGAAACTTGGGTGCCATGGGTTTTCTGATAACTCTGAGGGTTCTAGAAGGAGAAAGGCCTCTCTTGAGTTGTGAAGAGATCCTGCAAGCCGTGGAGTGTGCGTCCTTTCTTCAAGTCGAGCTCCTTACTAAGCACTTGGTCAATCTGATTGACTCTGACAACTGCCTGGTGATGTATCAAGCTGCTGCCACCTACGGACTTCTAGATTTGTTTCATGCTTCGGCCTTGTACATTAAAGACATTTATGAGCTGCTGGAAGATGATATTAATTGCTTGCCCCCTGATCTTGTTCATTACATAGACTCCCTCACCCCAAGCTCCTTTGTTGCAGTAGGTGCCCATACCCCAACCATAGAGTTCCTTGAGGATGCCTCCAGAACAATGTGCTTTTTAGATGAAGAGGGGAACCAATGGCAAAGCTTAGGCTGCATTCCAGATGAAACAAGCACTTTTTTAGCTGGTGTTACCACATTGAACAACAAGGTTTTCATTGTAGGGGGTGCTCGAGGGGCAAACAAACAGGTGGTGGAGAAAAGCTTCTGTTATGATGCTGACCAACATTGCTGGAGTGAGTTTGCATGTCCACATCAGCTGCGATATGAGGTGACGCTCATTGGACATGAAGCACATCTATACGCCTTTGGTGGTGAATATGAGAGAGTTCCCGTGGCTTGTGTGGAGAAATATTCTCTCTCTTCCCAAATGTGGACTTTTGGCAAAGAGCTCCCACAGCCTGTAGCAGGTCCCCCTGCCACAAAAGCCATGGGCAGGATCTTCATTTGTCTCTGGAAACCACAAGAAACAACTATCATTTATGAATATGATACCACTCAAGATGAACTGATTCCTATATCTTCAATCAGGCGGATGCAGAGCTACGGCCATTGCATAGTAGGGCACAGAGACAATCTCTACATAATGAGGAATGGTCCATCTGATGACTTTTTACGCTGTGCCATTGAAAATTATAATTTGAGCACACAGCAGTGGACAACTCTGTCTGGTCAGTATGTAAACAGCAAGGGAGCCCTTTTTACTGCTGTCATCCGGGGGGACACGGTCTTTACCTTGAACAGAGTCTTGACTTTGCTTTATAGAGTAGACACTCACACCTGGAAGCCCATCGGAGAGAAGACTGGATTTAACAAAGGAGGATCTCTGCACACATTTTTCCTGAGATTACCCACAAAGACAAAGCAAATGGCTCGTAAACTATACAAGAATCCTCATCAGAGTTTCCTATAACCATGGAGGTATCTAGGAATGGATGGAGTTGGGTAGATTTTTTGGACAAATTTCAATTCTGGTTGCTTTCAAATTATTTACTGAAAGTGAGTTTTACTAATGACCATCACTATCAACACATTCAGTAACCATTGCTGGAGCTGCACTCCCATAATGTAGGTGGTATAGGAGCAGTGAAATATAAGGTTCACATGTTCACAATTTCATGGTGCATGGATATAATCATCAATCTTTTAGAAGCAGTTTAGGAATAATCCATCATACTCTCACTTCTGTTTCATAATACTATCATCAGATAACAGCATATATTACTTTGAGGAAGAAGCTCAAATTTTGTTGTTGTTTGATAAAAATTGAAAGCAATGATGGTAAGTGCATGGTTGAAATACTCCCTAGTTACTTGCAAATGTTTAAATTACACATGGGTACTGTGAGAAAGTTGAAAAACCTGTAATATGAAAGTTTCCATCATCATTACGAGTTATATGGGCAACCCTGCACTCTAACATATTGTTATGTACATAGTACTTGAGCACTGCAAGAAATGCCTTTTCTATTTGCAACTCTTGCACGGCCAGTTTTATTTACCATAATTGTATTTTAAGCACACTCATCATTTGTTGTATTCAAATGAAACATAGACATACATGTTTAGGAGATCAAAGTGTGCATGTTTGTTGAAAGATCTTTACAAGAAAGTTCATTCTGATTGTACCCAATTGTTTACTTAAGATCTAATAATTTATATAGAACAGTGGTGAGTGATAACACATAACAAAAATTATTAAAAAAAAGTTCTTCAGCTACGTGTAGGAAGATTCATGAAAGCTGATAAGGTTGCTTTGAGTTACTGCACACCACTGCTCTTTGCATTGGGTTAATAAGTAAAGACAAATGTAATACAAATGTGAATGATGTAATAGCAGGAAAGAAAAAGTACAAACTTCACTATTACTGCTGCTGAAAATCTTTGTGTAAATAATAATATGTAACTAAGTATAATATTTATGTTGGGAATTTAATGAAATATATTCATTAAAATGTTTTTTGACTCTTTAAAGCTTCTTCTTTTAGGCGTATTGTGGGCAACCAAATGGAAGACTATAACAGAGTATCCCAGAATCTATCACTTGCATCTTGTTCACTGATCAGTGAGTTAAATTGCTTCCTTATACAGGAAACAGGGTGAAATGGCATTAATTAAGCGATGATATATTGTCAGACTCACTGGACCACTATTACTCATAGATTACTTACTCTAATGGGTGTTGCCAGTGGCGCTTTCAGTTAGAATAATGAGTTGAACTCCAGTTAAAACTTTCTTGCAGTTGGGCGTCTATTGTGCTGATAAAAGTTAAATGCTCATTTACTGTAGGTCTAGGCGGCATGTAAGAGTAAGTTATCTTACCGGATTCCATTGTTCCCCCCATGGGCCGAGCGGCTCCTGTGCCATCCGACCTCCAGGTTGTGGCTGAG
This sequence comes from Pyxicephalus adspersus, assembly GCF_032062135.1. NCBI lineage: Eukaryota > Metazoa > Chordata > Amphibia > Anura > Pyxicephalidae > Pyxicephalus > Pyxicephalus adspersus. Next base: position 138,899,902 of record NC_092859.1, on the reverse strand, counting down.
CCACTGGCATCCTCACAATGCAGGACTATTGGTAAGAAAAAAAGGTGGATGTACCATGCAAATGTAAGGCCCACTTTCCCGCCAGCCCCCTGCCTCCCTTAAAAAAGAAGTATGCATTAAAGAATAATGTAACAATCACTTACCTTCTATTGGGTTTTAGAATTGAAGTCAGTGCTGTGTCCTGAGAACCTGGGAGAAGGGTCATTCCTACAGGATTTGAGTGTCCAGGGTACAGCGTTGATGTCACCTGTACTTCATGGAATCTGAAAGTGGGTAATGGTGTGAATCCAGCCTTACTTCGGTAATCCAGAGAATGCAACAATTTATGTAAATGTACATTTACCTTTGTAAGTCTTTCTAAATTATTACAATTTTTTAAGCTTAAACATTATCCATTTGGTGTTCATTTTTTATCAATATACAATCTTTGTGTTTCAAATATATTATTATTAGGGATGAGCGAGAATGCCTCGGAAAAATTTCCTCGAACTTCCAATGGTTCTGCGAAATTTAGGCGAACTGATTTTGCGAAACCATCGGAAGGGGAAATTAAAACAGGAGGATTCCCAGAGCTGCATTCAGCCCTGGGAATCTCCCCGTTTGTGATCCCCAGGGCACTAGACGTTAATTTACCTCTAGTGCCAGGGGATCGCAGAGGATTTCCAGGGCTGCATGATGCGGCTCAGGAAATCCTCCTGTTCGCGTGATCCCGGGCACTGGGGGTTAATTAACATCTAGTACCCCGGGGATCGTACACTCTTCTGAATGAATGCAGCCGCAGCCTCAATCATTGAGAAGATGCCTGGCAAAAGAGAACCTCCTGCCATTGTAATATAAGTATCTCTTACAAATGATACGCATGATGCAGTCCTGGAAATCCACCTGTTTGGTGAGAGCTCGACCTCTCGGCGAATCAGAAGGCCGTTCTCGCTTACATTTTCGGTAAGCGAGAAAGGCCCGATTCACCGTGAGATCGAACTTAATATTCTCACTGGCTCATCCCTAATTATTATCAGGTATTAATAATAATATACAGTATATATAAAGCAGTGAACATATAACTATGTCACAGTGTGACATAAACCATACATTCCCAGTATTTTAAAACACATGCACCTAAAAATTGTCCTACAGTGAATATTTGGTAAATGTTACTTTCACTTCTTTATAACTATACTCTGAGGTTTGTTTTGTCTGCAGGAAAATATGCAATTCAGGAATCTTGATTGCCTGGATTCCCAAACTGTTTCACATCTCACAGACCACACAGCTTTATGTGCAGAGATCAAACGGACCGAACATAATTTATCAGAATAGTTTAGAGGTTTGGTAAAAGTTAGTACAGGAATCAGATATTTTTGAGACATCAAATAATTGAGGACATATTAACATTTTTTTTAAAGCTGAATGCCGGGCAAACAGCTGCATGAATATAATCCTTACATGCCTAAGGATTTGCAATTCTGTCCACCCAATCCAAAGATTAAACAACTCTTAGCACAGCCCTGTCTAGAGGCAGGAAACCTCATTTTTCTTTTTAGTTGTAACATGTAACATGTACTGGCCCTGGCCGTTTCCTTGACAGGTAAGAAGAAGCAGATTTATGAGCATCTCTCTGTCACTCCATCCTAACCTCTTACCTTCATGCCCTTTGTTGGCACAAGGACTGCAGTTCAACTGAGGAGGTGGAGTTGGAGTTTCTTTAACCTCTGGTGTTTTACTGTGCTCCTACTGTAAAGCGGAATTTAAAAAATGGCACCCGAAATTAGAGCTTTTCGGCAGAGGACATATGCAAAATCTTTTTTGTCACAAACCTTTTCCTGGTTTCTGGTGATTGTTTTTTTTTTTGGTCTACACTTCACATGTGCCATGCATTATAGAGCCCGGCTCTGTTCCCAGCAGGTCCAGGAAAATACCTAGATGCCGGGGAAAATGTAACCCCTGTGCACATCATCCATGCCACACCCGTGAAATTTTTGTTCCGCTTTTAGTTCTTTCCATATATATTACTGGCACAGTGACTGGTTGCACCAGACAAACATTTGAATATGGAAGGATCAGGCTACGTAACAATTCCATACCCTAACAATAAACTTCTCCTATTTGGCCTTTTGGTTTGTTAAAGAAAAAGTATTTGACTACATCTGTTTGATAAGTCACAAAAGAAGTCCTCTATAACTTCTTCTGCATTTTGCTTAGATTTTGCTTAGAATATCTGCCAAACCCTACCATCTGGGTTAGGAAGAAGAGAAGTTTCTGTAGTCCTGCTCAACTCTTTATCAGCTTCATCTTTTGCATAGTGTAGTATTGTGCAGTATGCAAGACCAGGTTTGGTGGGTATTTGGCAGCAAACTTCTTTATTTTACCTGGGAGAGGAATTAAAGGGCCTGGATAAAGATGTTGATTTGCAGCTGTTTATTTGGGATCCAGGCCCGGAGAGTCCTGGAAGGAATGTTTGGGCAAGACTCTCCTTCCTTGTAGCAGGCCAGGATTTGGAGATGGCTGTGTAGCACCTACCAAATCCCAATGGAAAAGAATTGCCAGTACAGACTGGTGGATAGAGTTGGAGCCTGGGACCAGGTGTGGTTCAGAAAGACAGGCCTAGTGGTAGGCCTGGGGCAAAGAGCACCCCTGTAGCAGATTCTACAACCCCTGAGTTTGGGAAGAAGAGTGCCAGTTTGGGATTTTATTTCTTCAGAAATTGTATATGTTCTGTTATCGTACTACTGAAGAAAAAAGCAAATATTCTTTTCCTGTAAGCTGGATGTAGCAATTTTGTTTAATAAACAACACTGTTTGGACTGAACCTAATGCACTGATCCTGGTCTTCCCAAATATCACAAGATACAATACCACAGATTCTTGTAGTCACCCTAGGACGGGAAGTTGTGACTGGCTGGATCACCAAGTATAAATAAAGAAAAAAAAATAAATGCATTCACCACATCTACGGACTGGTAAACTGTTAAATTTTATATTTTTGTTCTTGAGGTTTTAGATAATCTGTTTTGCCAGACAACAAATGTCTGGATTTCCAAGAATATTTAAAAATGGTTTGATCTATTAAAAGTGTGAATGTTGGCAAGGAAAATTGTTTTCAAGCAAACATTTCATCCATATTTTTCATTTTTATGTTTTTTCATTCTAATACAATGAACCTCTGCCACAACATTGCAAAGAGATATATTAGAATACAGAAAAAACAAGGTTTGTATTTTAAAGAGGAACTAAACTCAAAATTCCCTACACTAGATTATTCAACAGATCTTGTACAAATACACATGGTGCACCAAGATCTAGGTAAGAATACACATTCATTTTGTATTTTTATAACAATATTTGCTTATACTGATGTTTAGCTTTGGGGTAAAGGCTTGATACTTCCTGTTTTACTAACTTGAGGGTCTATCTATAAAGCATGTGACATTAAAGCTGACCTATCTCCAGGTTTTTTTAGTTTGTATAAAAGGGTAGATAACCGTTTTACATTAAGCCCCTTTATATCAACCCTTTTATATAAAACAAAAATGTGTTTGTTTTTTTTTTCTAAATACCTAACTTTTAAGAAAGGAAGTGAAGGTCAGTCCATTACTGCTGTGGCAGTAAATACTGAATGGGAAGCCCAGAGCCTCCGGGGGTTCCTTTGTCATGTATCCAAGGAGGCTTCGGATTGTTCCTTCTGCGCATGCCCAATCTCAAACATGAGCAGAAGGACTTTTCCTGCAATTATCAGCACTTTTTTTTACATTTACAGGAGGAAACATCACTGGATCATGTGTCTGTGCAGTGTAGGAAAGGGTGATGTAAGCTGAAGGAATAATTGGGCGAACCTGGCAATATCTCCACTTCAGGACATAGAAAGAATCCAGGATAGCATGGGACCAAATTGAAGCCAGTTGAGGAGGAATTGGGGGTTTTGAGGAAGGTTTCATTTTTTTATTTTAATAAAAGTTCCACTTTATCTGAAACATTCTCTGGTAGAGAATCAATAATTTAATTGAAGCACATAAACCTGAAAGATTCTCCACCAGCGAATGGTTCAGAAAATGTCAAATTCACTGCTTTATAAATAGAGCTCTTTATGAATCCTCAAGTTAGTTGACTTTGCCCATTTTTTTCTCCAGAAAAGATGGCAACTCCATCTCCATTATGCATTGGCCAGGCCTGAAAATGGTTGTAGAACATTGAGAACCAACTTAGAGAACGGAACACCTCACAGGCTTTTTGGCCCATCACTTTCTGCCTCCAGCTATTCAAACAAAGGCTGATGGTACGCCCACCCTATCACCGCTCTATTTTAAGGGCTGCTTATGAGAAACACTTAAATCATATAAACATTTACATACTTTGTCCTCTCTCAAAGCCGCTCTGCTTTGTTGCTCTCAGTCCAAAAGTCATTAACAGCATAGGTCTCAGTGCAGGACCCACATCTGCTGCTACTTGTTCCAGTGATTAATGATGGATAAATGGAAATTGCTAAATTTATATAGCCGGGTAATTGCTTTGTGTTCTGCCACATTCACAGACTGACATGGTTAAATACACAGACACTCAGAAACAGAGATTGGATTGCTAACATGAATGTAGAAACATACGCCGTCACTAAAGCACACACATACAAATGAAGGCAAAGCCATAACTACATATAAACACCACCTTCCCACTCCTCCACGTCCTACTAATCACTCCGAAAGAGGAAAGGGCTTATTGCTAGAACAGCTTATATCAACCTTTTCATTTTGGGGGAACCCTTTAAAAGTAAACTTTCAGGTTTTAGGGCACCTCTGCTATAATTACTATATCCAGAGCTCACAGTATGTTAACATGGTGGTCAGGGGGAAGAATGCCTCTTACATTGCCAGGCTTACAGATAGCCAAAAAGATCACTGGTGTGAGCTAAACTCATCTGAGAGGTCCTCAAGGAACCCCTAGGAACCTCTGGAGGAACCCTGGTGGGACAAATTGGCCTGGAAAATGGACCATAGTGGTGGTTGGTATATTCATAGCTTCCAAATGTCCCTCAGACAGAAGGACTGTTCTTTTTTTGGAAATCAAATCCCTCTGCCCTTAGTTGTCCCACTTTCTGGTTTGATGTATGATGACCTCTATATTATGTATTTATTATTTTATTGGCCAAACCTCTCAATGCTTGTATTTGGTAATTATTTGTATTTTTTATTTATAAACACATATTTATTATTTATAAGCAAAATTAGGGATGAAAAAGCAGTTATCAGTTTATTCAGAAATTGTTTTGTGTATTATAATAGATGAGATCCCAAAAATGATAATTATATATCTCTGTGGGTATTTATTGTAACTGTTATCTTCAACCTTCTCTTTTTATAAGGACCCGGAGGTTCTGCCATTTCCATTGGCTTGCTTTTTGATTCTAACCACTACCATTATAAAAGCAGATTCATGCTGATGATTGGTCAAGGGGCATCCCTTGGGGATACTGGATGCCGTGTAGTCACTTGGCGTTCCCAAGTCCCCTATAGGCATTTTTTTGGCCACTTTGTCAATTTAAATTGACCTGAGAGCAAAACTTTCTCATTGCTCAAAAACCCCTAGCCACCCCTGACGGAACCCTTGCTGAGAAAAACAGATTTAGCTCTTCCTTTTTTTATCCTTATCCTGTTCCCAACCTGCCCCTTTGGTCACTGGTTTTTAGTTAATTTAATCAAGGAGGCTTACCATTATACTTCCATTTTACTTCAGGAAGCTAGGTACAACCCTCCCATCAGCCCTGATCTACCTGCATTGCAAAGATATGCCTGGAGATCTGGTGTGGACATCATTGTAAAATAGGATATGTAATAAAAATGGAAAGATTTTTTAATAATTTAATTAGCATGTAGATGGGGAGAGAATAGAAGATAGGCCAAATATTAGCTAATTCAACTTTATTCGTTCCATAAACGTAATGTCCCATAAAGCTCCATATTGCATACATGCAACTTGAAAAACTATAATGGGTCCCAAAGATGCAATAAGTGGTAAGTGGAGATTCCTCCAAAACAATATTCCCTGATCCCTTAGAAAGATTTCCCCTTATCACCATGTGTCTTTCATGGGAACATTATTATTATTATCATTATTAACAATATTAATAATAATATTCATAAACAGGATTTATATAGCGCCAACATTATGCAGCACTGTACATTAAATAGGGTTTGCAAATGATACATACACAGGTACCCATTAAATATTCAGATTCTGTCTCCTAAAGTGTTAGTGATATACTGATTCTTCTTGCAAAGCTTTGTGCTTTATGGGCCTTCTAACCTACTGAAAACAATATTATCTACGTAGTTTTAAGCAATACCAACCTGGAAAGTGAGAATAAGTTTGTTATCAGAGAAGTCTTTAATCCAAGTAGGACAGCTTATTGTGGAAGAAAGAGAACAAATATCATGTATGCAAAAGACACCTTTGTCTCACCCCCAATCACATAGCGCATGGCAAATAAAAAAACAAGAATGATCATTTAAAGCCCAATTCTAGTCTAGGCCAAAATAAAATGGAGGATCCTTTGGCAGTGATTACAAAGAAAAAAGCAAGTCCAGCCACTATACACACCTGATCTCCACTGATCTCCCCAATGAATCATTATACAATGTATACTAATACAATGAAGTTCCACTTATCCTCTATGATCCATTAAGCGGAGCATCATTCAACTGGCTTCCAGAGAGCCTAGGTCATCAGAGCTCACATCATTACATGGCTCCATTTATTGCAGCATTCTGCATCTACTCTCTGCCAGGGAAAGAAAAAGGTGAACATGACTTAAGTAGTTATCACACCTGGTTAAATACACGTGGGCATATTTTACTTATTTCTTTTTTTCATGGATATAGGGTTGCTCCATGGCAAGTGGGAACTGCTATAGTTTAGAATCCAAGCCAAGATTTTAAACCTACTGGAACTTTTTTTTACTACTATTCTTTTACTACTAATACCTTACTTTATATCAGTATTTAATATAATAATACAGTAATATGAAAAATTAATTAAAAAAAAAGTCTGAATAGTCTAGTGCCTAATGACGTTGAAAGTTAATATTACCTTTATTTACAAAGGTCTACACCTAAGCTAAATAGAACTTGGTGGCAAAAGTGGGACAGTATGTTACTGACTAGAAACTTGCATGTCGGATGTTTTTGCACCTGTTTAGGTAATAAAAATATAATTGTTCAGAATGTCTGACCATCATTTAATGTATGTATTCTGCCTTACAATAATGTATAAGTAAATGAATCCTTGTTTGTTTCTTTGAGGAGGAACTTTTTGAAGAATGTTGTATTACAATTTGCTTTGTAGCTGTGCAGATGATGTGACACACAGAAGATGATTCTCCTTCTCTGGGGCATTGAAAAATACTTCCCATACAAGGAGTTTGGCATAGGCCCAGGCCGTCGGGATCAGTACAGCAGCACTGCCCTTCTGCAAAGTGATGGAAAAGAAGAAACGTTAAAGGCATAGAGGAAAACTGGGCACACAGACATTTGTCTGGAAGCAAAGAAAGAGAAATCATAGCTCCTGGAACATACAGAGACAATAAACCCAACATAAAAGAAAGATTAAACAACTGAAAATAACCAGGAGAAGAACTGGCGGCGGTGCTGTGTGGTATGTGCACATACCAGTAATCCGAGAGACAGCGGTGAGGAAATGGAAGTTTGGAACATAGCCTGCTAAACACCTAGCTAAATCAGCTGGGAGAGGGGTGCTGAGATGGGGAGGGGAGTGATGTGTTTATTCCAGATGTTGGAGCTAAAGTAGCAGGAAGCAGAAGGAATTTAGCAAAGAGACTGAAACTACAGAGGATTAAGAACAAGTCAATTTGTTGCATCCGGCTGGAGTTTTCTCCTCTGCCCCAGGGACCAGAATTCAAGCTCCTGATACAGAATGGGCTCCCGAAGCATCCTTCCTGATGGATTCTTAAGACTGGTCTTGTGTCTTGGAAGGACCTAGGGGCTGTATCCAGAAATTCTTCTATTCTCACCAATGCAAGGTGAGCATATTCTTTTACCTAATATCTCCTACAGTAACTTGTTCACTTTGTGGCATCTGAAGTTTAGTACAATAGATATTCTGTATCCCTTAATACATTTCTAATATAAAGAATGCATCCTTTCTGATGGATTCCTAAGACTGGTCTTGTGTCTTGGAAGGACTTAGGAGCTGTATCCAGAAACTCCTCTATTCTCACCAATGCAAGGCAAGTTCTTTAAGTAATATTTCCTACAATAACTTGCACACCTTTCTAATATAAAGAATGCATTTAGAGAAACAGAATTTTGACATTTGCTACAATAATGGGGACAGTGTTGATCAAAACTACAGAAAAAAAAAACTGGTATTACTATTACAGAAGAATGCAAAAAGAGTGGCTTGGCAATGGGGAATGTGAATAGAATTTTAGGGGGCATTACTAAAGGGATCACCAGCAGGGGAAATGAGGTTCTGATCACTCTATGAAGATAGAATTGTGGGGTGCATTACTAGAAGGATCTCCAGCAATAAAGATTTATGTTAGATCTCATAGACCTGTGTCCAGGTCTGGAGACCTCACTCACTATTGATAAGATGGAATGAGGCCAGGTGTGAGACACCCAAAATAGTGAAAGATTTTAAGGAGATTTTATGGATAAAACATTTCAGGGGGCTGAAAAAGATTAATATATTCAGTCTGGAGGAAATTAGGGAAAGAGAGGACATAACTAAAACCTTTATGGATATGAGTGAGGGTTGACAGAGCAATATTTTCAATATAAAAATAAAAGAGCATGGGGGGTGACTTCAAGCTAGAGGCGGAAAGATCAAACTAACCTTTGCAGATGCTTGCAACAGACTTCCAACAGAGGATAGTGAGCCAGTCAATTGTATGTAGATTTATATATGCTTGGTACAAACATAAATTGGTGCTCAGACAAAAATGTAAAAACAAACCTTAACCCGCTCTGATGAATAGGGAAGACTTGGTGGCCCACTTGGTCAATTGGTCCTGTTTTGTCATCACTCTTCTATAGCTCTATTATTCTCTCTGCTATTAAAACATGCCAAAGTCTCTACCAATATTATCATGGTGAAAATAGATGATATGTGTATTGTTTCTTTTATACACTCATATACCAGTCAGTTATATACATTACAGTGTAAAGAGCTGAAAATCCAAAGCCCATCCCACAGCCATACACACCTGTACAAGCAGGAGGCTCTATTAAGATTTTTTGGTTGCTGTAATAATGGGTTAAATACATTTTTCTGCATGTTACTGCAAAGCACTAAATCAAGTGTAGCATGTTGCAGTCCCATTCATTTTATATCATCTGTGTGTTGTGAGTTGCAGCTAAAACATGCTATTTATATGTAAGGGTAAATCTATATGTCCTCTTTTCTTTTTACTGTACTTCTTTCATTTTATATTTTATAATAAAACACATTTTAGAAGACCCACAATAACCTTTGGGGTTCTAAGTTTGCAGCCCATTAAAAATGAAGGGCCTGCCTTAATGCAACACACAATAATAAACTGCAAACATATAAATAATTGCTTATTCTACTAGGATGTATACCAGCTCAACACATCCATAAAACTAGTCTCCCTGGCGGGATGTAAATCCAGGAATCCAAAGCTGAAACACCACAGCCACCATGCTTCCCCGAAAGGGGTTCTGGGTCAATTCATAATATATTGTATTCCGGTGTAAAAGTAGTTCAAAGCTCTTATGGAAAAGGCTGGACACACTTTGTCTTTTACGTCTTGGGTGCAAAAGGACTTTGTCATCAAATGGTACCATTGGAATCATTGGAAATAATAATTGGTGGGGTGAAGAAATACCAACCAGTGAATCTTAGGTCTTGTTTATATCACTTACATTGAACTGCATTGTTCAAGGCAGTTCCAAAGCATTGCCAAGGCAAAATAATCTTGTTCTATATTGTATCAGTTTATACCAAGACATTGTGTTAATGTGTGCTGTAAAAAAAATAAATAAAATTGGGCAGGCAGCATTTTATCACATTGTAGTGTGCTGGCACCTTTGTTTGTTGAATAAATAGCAAAGAAAATATATCTTGCACAAAACGTACTGAACACTTTTAGCGCATGTCCACCTGCATATGTTTTTGAAAACACATTGTGGTTTAAATGTATCCATTCTCTGTCCAAAATTAGAGCTGTGGTTGCAAACCTAAAATACCTAGTTGTTGTTCTAGAAAACAGATGTTCTCATAGATCATGGGTCCTACGGATGGCTGTGGATCACATTGTGTAGTGTATGTTTCCTTCTTGAGATTACTCAGATCTAAAATCTTGTTTAATACAACATTATAATTATTTAGTCATTTATCATTTGAATGATATGGACTCTCTGTTTGTGTCTAGCTTGTTGTGTATAATTTCCACCTCTGTGTACATAGCTGTTTCAAGTTTGTTTGTTCTATATACTGGACTTGTGTGTATTTCTCTGATTTATCTGTTGTTCAGTTCAGGTCTGTTATAAGCTAAAACCCAGTGTCTGACCAAAGTTTACTGGGAAGTGTTGGCACCATCTTCACTTTACGCAGACCTATAATTAGTCACACTAGACTTGTGTGCCTACTAATGATGAGTAATATATAAGGTTTCTTTTTCTGCACAATCAGGAACTGTTCATTTTCAATTTCTATTTGCAAAATTAATTTAATGTTCCCTTGGATTGTTCGAGTCAGTCCACACAAAGATGAAATGCTAGTTTTTGTTGAAGGATAGTAATTTGATACAACTACTAGATCCTTACTTACACTTACAATGGGTCCAATGTTACAGCTTCTAAACAGGACCAACTCAAGCCCTAATAGAGCCCTAAACCCAACAATGATATAGAGTCCTTTGGTATCCTAACTACTTGGCATCACCTTTGATTCTGACCTCTCATTTACCCCATATTCAGAACATTTCCAGGTCCTGTCACTTTCACCTATGCAACATCCCCACAATCCAGAGAATCCCCAGAGACCACCAAACTCCTTGTACACGCTCATATCATCTCTCTTCTGGACTACTTTAACCTTCTCCTCTCTGGTATTCCACCAACCCAACTCTCTCTTCTACAAACTATTATGAATGCTGCAGCCAGACTCATCCATCCTTCCCTCCGCTCCTCTTCTGCTGCCTCTCTTTATAGCTCTCTTCATTGGGTTCCATATCAACTTAAAATCAAATTCAAGCTCCTGTGCTTTGCATTCAAATCCCTCCACAGTCTTTGTCCCACTTACCTTTCTGACCTGATAGAAAAATATCCCCCAGCCGCTCTCTACGCTCCTCCAATGATCTACTAATGACTTCCTCTCTCATAACCTCATCACACGCAGAGCTCTAAGACTTTTTTAGAGCTGCCCCGAATCTCTGGAATGGTCCAGTTTGGCTTGCTCTTACCTTCTGCACATTTAAAATAGTTCCTAAAGCCCGTTCCTTCAAACTTGGCCACCTATCTTCTTCTGTTTCCTAAAACCCTCACTACTCACCCACCATTCCATACCCCCCCTCCTATCGTGTTATACTTCCCACACCTCTTAGATTGTAAGCTCTTCTGGGCAGGGTCCTCCTCTCTTTCTGTGTCACTTTCTGTATCTGTCTGTTATTTGCAACCCCTATTTGATGTTATATGTTGTTATATAATATGTTGGTGTTATATAAATACTGTTTATTATTATTAATAATAATATTAATAATAATAATATTATTAATGATGATAATAATAACTACTTTGTTTCCTTGTGACCTTACTGTTATGTGTATGTCTGATCTCATCAAGACATTTAATGCTAAAATGTGCTATGACTAGCATTGCCCAGTTAGGCTTTCCCCTTGCATAAACGGCTCCATGAAATGTTAGGTCAACATTAGTGTTGGTCGAATATCTCACTATTCGATTCAACAGCTATTCGATCGAATAGTGAGATATTGTTCGGGTGATCGAATGCCCAAATATGGTTTCTCTATCCAAGAACACAGGGCACTAGATGTGATGAATGGGGAAACCTGTCCCCATTCAACCTCTAGTGCCTGGGAATCGCCTGCAGTCACAGCTGACTCAACTGCAGATAAACTCTGCAATTCCACTACGATCCCCGGGGCATTACAGGTTAATTACCTGTAGTGCCCCCGGGGATTGCACGATCTTCCTAATGATTGTAGACTCGGCTGCAATCATTGAGAAGATGCCCCTCAAGTATCTCTTACCCTGTAACACACTTTCCAGCACAGTAATATGATACATTTGTTACATTTTTCTCACAGTGCATAAAAGAAAAATGTAACAAATCTATTATAATAGTTCTGTGCTGGAAGGTGTTTTGCAAAAAAAAAAAAAAATAGTTAAATAAACACAAACACTCAATTATTTAATTTAACATTCATTTTTATTTTTATTAACACTTATTTTTAATCCAAATTTTTGCTGTCAAATCTTGTTGTTTTGGGGTCGGGTCTACCCGAATTCGAACAGCCATATCCAGGTTGAATATCACTCTAGTGATCCAAAAAATTAGGCAGGTTTACCAAGAGAGAAGAGAAAACACTGATCCATCCCTGGCCAGTACAGTAATAATGTTGAGGAAGGTTGGAGCAGGGGATATCTAGTGCTAGTGTGAGTGGGCTCTTAGAAATAATCTTAGTTAAGCAGGGTTTACAGGAACCTTCTGTAAAACCCAGATTCTGTGTTATAGGGTAAGTTGGCATGTGCCTTTGCCCCGTAGGAGATATTGCAAGATGGCAGAGTTGCAAAAAAGCCCAGGTATTGTTGAACACAGGAAGAGACATACCCATGACTATGCAAATACTGGCTCTGGAAAACTCAATATTTCTGTAGGTGCATTTGTAGGGTATATGCCAATCTGGAGGTAACATCTGGCACGAGAACTGCAAACTAAATTAACTCATGATGTTTTAGAGATTTATGTGTAAGGTTCTAAGGTTGTGTTTCCTCTTTTTTGTGCTTACACCTCCCTCATTATGAAGATATTTTGACTAATAAGAGTAACATTCGTTGTATCTTCAAAGGAAGCCACAAGAGTACCTGCCATACTTATTATCTAACACTGAAAGTTTTTTTTCCAATGCTGTCTTAATATCTAACCCAACTTTCTCTCACAACAACAGATAATGTCTATGATGTTTGGGAAACCCAGAGCCCTAAATGCTGCTCATTTCTCCACAAATGAACGCAGTCCACATGCAGAATGTAACCTGGTCCTACTGGGGTGTCGAGGAGCTGGGAAGTCAGGTGAGATAAATATCACTTTAGGTCAAATATAAAAAAAAAAAAACACAGCTTCCATGTCTATCATTTCTGAAAATTCACATATTCACATGCTTAAATCAAAACACCAGTATTCCAGGGAACACTGAAAAGCATTTTATTTCAGGGTTTGCCTGCTCTGTATTTACCCTTACCACCAAATCTATTTATATAGCTTATCTTACATCAACATTTCATCAATAATTTTATTGCTTAGTATTTTATTTTTAATTATTAGTATTTTAAGAATTACATTTTCTTGAAGCTACAGAACACTGGGTATCTGGGTTGATATCTGCATAGCAGAAGATCTATGTGCACATTTCTTTTGCTATGCGGGATATCTGGTATAGTCAGGTTGGAGAAATGAATTCACACAGCCAGGGTATTGGACTATGTCCAGATTTTGAAACCATTGGTTCAATATCAGGGTATTGGACTATGTCCAGATTTTGAAACCATTGGTTCAATATCATTATAAAAATCTGTCCTTCCTTATGTAGGAATTAAACGCCATCAACCCGTGTCACTGATCTGCAGGACGCATCTAGTCAAAAGCATTATTTCAGACAATCCATCACTGTTTCAGCAAAAATAAAAAAAAGTAATTTATTACTTAATATGCAAATCCTGTTTGGCCCATTTTGTACATTTTATTCATGTTCTTGCCATTTATACATTGTGACACCAAAACTGTCTGTCTGCATTGGGGTCCTACTGGACATCAAGATCATGTTTTGCCTACAAATGCAACTTTACATTTTGCTACACCTCTATGGTATAGGCTGGCATTGGAGGAAGCCATGCAGTCACCTCCTCCCTCATATGACCATTCTTGGACCAAGTGATTAGCTGCTAGGCCCAAGCACTTCACCAAATATTCTTAAACAGTAGTTATATTGGGCTGGCTATGATGGAAGAAGAAGCAGAAGTGTCACTGTGTTCTAAGTGTGATATGATCCTGCAAACATGAAACATGGAAACAGTTGACCTCATACTGAAATCCTGATCTATAATATTACTATTATCATTAGTAAACCCATGGAGTTACCCAAAAAAGTATTATTATTATGGCATTCCTTTCTTTCCAGCACTGACTGTGAAGTTTCTGACCAGACGGTTTATCAGTGAATATGACCCTTATCTTGGTGAGTAATCCTCAACAAACTCTATCTCTATTATTATTAACTCAATTTATAAATAGCTAGTTACCAGTGATTAAACCTGGACAAGAAGGTAGATCCAACTTGTTAAGAGATGTGTCTGTCTACCAAGTTACCTGTGCAAAATCATCTAGTAGATGACCCATACACTTCATATATCCTTGTCTAAAAGCAGTTGGAACTATAGTTTTTTCATACTTAATAATATCTCAAGTCTAAAACTCGATGTTGTAGAATGTTCCTAAATGTAAACACAACATTAAGACAGAGGAGCAGTCCTGCTTAAAATTAAAAAATAACAAATCAAACCAAAGTGTTTACTTAAACTTAGTTCTCTACTTTTTTCTACACTGTTGGATTTCATGCAGCCGTTCAGTTGTATAATTAGAGGCCCGCGTCATGAAAGCAGTGTAATTTACCATCCTTGTAAAGCTTGCTCAATAATTGTCTATCCAAATGATCGTTTCGGGCAAGGATAGCAACAAACGAGCAGCTTCTTCTGTGCTATGGATAGAGAAGGTGGATGATGAACGGGTGGCACCCTGCCTTCACCCTGTTGTATCACCTATCAGTTTCAGAGCACCAAAGCATTTTGAATAAGACTACTGGTTGTATAAAACTTCAATGATGGGGTGTCTGGGGATCACATCTCTTACACATAAGATAGCAAAAAGAGTGTTTAGTTCATGAGTTTCAAAACTAAGGGTAGGGTTGACTGGTATAATGCAGCCATTGGATGAAAAAGTGGAATTTTAATCAGGGGGGCACTTAAACATGTTGCTGCTTCCCGTTTCATTTTAGGTAATGTATACTATAAATAACAAATTTGGCTATGATCCCACTTTTCTTTTGTGGAAGCTCTGTGTGCACAATGCAGTAAGCATTTTTTTGCATTTTACTTGCAAATGTAATCAATTGGTTATAGGGTTATTAAGTGTAAACTTAACATGTAGAGCAGTGTTTTTTAACCAGGGTTCATCCAAAAACCAACTAACCAGGAGAATATTTGTATAAGCTTTATGTACTCTAGGAATAACATTTTATCAGCATGTGTTGAAGAACACCATACCCATGGTTTGGTTACCAGTACATTTTCAGTGAAAAGGTTCAGTAACGCAAAAAAAGGTATAATTATTAATCAAAACAAAAAACTCTCCCAATATAACCTATACAGTCAATTATTGCAGCAACATGCAGTTTCATAGGCCTACAAAGACTTCTTCCAACACCAAACTTGGAAATGATTGGCTTTTTCCCATAGGGAGGATATAGTTCAGGAGACAAGAGCCAGTTAAATTATATCAGTCCTCCCAGTGGTCCTGTGCTTCCAAAGAACCATAAGAGGAATATTACATTTTAGTTGATAGTTTCTGCCAAAATTCATTTTCTGGTTCAGTTATTAATATTAATGTTCTGGAGGGGTTATATAACTGGTTTATTGTATTTGGCATGCTGGAGTAAATAATTAATGCTTTTATAACCCAGACAACATGCTCCATGTCTTGCTTTTCTATAATAAATATAGTAAATTGCCTACTAGTTTTGATTCCTGAAAATGTTCTACAGGAAAAAGATGTTTTTACCTATAGCTACTAATCAGGTTCCAATTGCCATTTGCCAATTTGTGATTGATTGCTTTATGGCAGAATCAAACGCTCCTGTTAGCACACTTTTAATACTACAGGTAGGGTGGGAGTTGATATAATCATAAACTTCATCTACATATTTCAGAAAGAAGAATGTAAATAAAATATAGTTCAGACATCTTTTATAATCATTCACATGTCTTGTTGCTTGCCATGAGTGACCCGTATGTACGTGGATTTCTGTGCATATAAAAATGGCTGCTAAATTTGCCTTGACTTTGAAAGTCATGCATGATGTTTTGTAAGAAAAGATGTAGAAATTGCAGAAAGAACAAAGCAGTGCATTCTACAAAGTATTTTTGTTTTATTAAACTGTTGCCAATGCTGACCGATTTCAAAAAATATCATCACAGGTTGTTAAACTGACTAAAAAGCTTTATTATTTTTGGAGGCACTGAACCAGAACAAACATAGGCACATCACATTGGTGCACTGGAGGTGGCATGGATCCTGTGGGGGTGTGCACCCTGTGCTAAAATGCTAGGAGTCCAAGCACAGAGCAGTGCTCCACCTGGCATCTTGGGAAGGATCACTGTCACGTTACCCATTGTATATTTAAAGTGAAGAGGACATGATAAAAGGTGGGGTGGAAGCTCTGTTGCAACCTCACTTGCCGCTTGAAAAGAACCCAGCTACCTTATGAACCCCCAGGCTGTTGCAGAGTTTGGAGCTCCCACTGTGCCACCCAGCCTGTGCCACCAAGTCCCTGCAATCCCCCTTAGCTCACCATAATACTCAACAACCTACCTAAGTTTCAGTTGCAGTACCTCCTAGACCCCCATAATGCCACCAAATTCATGCAGCACCCCTTAGCTCACCACAATACCCAACAACCTACCTTAGTTTCCCCAACTTATCACAGTGCCTGCAGATCAGGAGTTCCTAATCTAATAAAGCTAGGTGCAGATAGGTGCTTAGATTTTTCAGAAGGAGGTTAGCAGTTGCAGCCTCCATATTTCTTTCATGACAGTTTTCCATTAATACATCTAAAAATTCCTGGCACTGTAGAATTGTTCAACTGTATTATCATACTAAAGAATTCCATTCTGCTATATTCCAACTATGGTTGTCTCCACAAAAAACTTGGAGCCCATTTAACATGGCTGCTGCATCTAAGTTGGAAAATGTGTTATATTTGGAAGGAAAGCAATGCCAAAGATATTGAAGTGTTTGTGGACATAAAGAGTTATCTGGACTCTGTCATGTGGGAATAATTGTCTTCATTAACGTGACAAGACCCAGGACTTGGTCAGGAATCAGGGCTGATTAATGGTAGAGATTAAAGAGATATGAATCTTTTTCTGATACTTACTAAAAGCTCCAAGTGCTCAGACAGACAGTGAAATAAATGTTTTCTCTCTCTGTCTGTTGAAACACTTCTGCACTAAGGTATAATTCATTTTTGTCAGAACTGTCGAATTCAACCCAAAACATTTATCTTTAGTTTAATGGATTAACTGTTTCTCTTGCACTTTTGTCTTTCTTCCCATATGTCTTCTGAATCATGATATCTTCATATGTGGTAGCATCTATTCCCTGGGGTCCCATTAGTATACACTGACTATGTGGTTTGTACCCAAATTTTAATTTCAGTACTTCTCTTGCAATACTTAATTTCTCTGGAACCCCCACATCCCACTGCGGATAGTTCCCAAATCAAATGAAGATGCAATATGACCCATTCTGATCATTTTAGAACACAAACTCAGTATTAGGACCTTGTAGTGCCTGACAAATGCAGAGATGTGAATTATAGATGGGACCAATCACCATGTTATACCTAAATAGAAGAATAGGGTGTTTTCTTTGCATATTCACAACAATAACTAAAATTAGATTTGTTGTCTGTATAATGGTTTTATATCCTTATGTGTTTTCTTTTTACTTGTTTTTCAATAAATGTATAGGTGTAGAACTTTAGCTAGTAATATATTAATAGGGTCAATGTTGTTCTCAAATCAATTGAGCTATATGGTCACATGGGTAGGGAGGAGGCACCTCTTACACCCTCACATCCATTGGTCAGCAAGTTGAAAAAGTACAGTAATTTGTACCTGTCAGGACAGAATAAGGAACACTGTCTAATATTATTGCCTTAGAAAATCCATATGAACTTCCTATGCATTGGTATTTACTTGTAAATAAAATCATCAAATTGACCCCCCTCTCCTTTATGTTTCTGTGGATTTTAGGTAGGTACCATATCTGTTGGAAATAAGGTAAAAATATTGTAGATTCCTGATTACAATTTTCTTTTGTGTCACCCCCTTCATAGTACCTTAAATACAGAACCCATAGGAAGTGCTGCCAAATGAACAGCCTTTTTACTTAACCAAATCTGAGGCCAAACCTACTAGTTTTATCTTCTAAGCTACCTTAGAAACAAAAGACAAATTGTGGAGACACAAACTCAAATATAGACCTCCTGGTACTCTGGATAACGATAGAATTACAGCCATGCTGAATGATACAATTTCTAAAGGTTTGGATTGATTACTTTGGATAGTTTACCAATGCTTTGAGAACTCCATATTCCAACAGGGGGACCGGCCTGGTAGTCTGGATGGCCTGCATTATTCCTTCTTGTATTCTCTTACCCCCTTTCCTTTCCCATCCCACCACCTTTCCATGACCAAGGTAGTTCAGACCTTCTAGCACTTCCTTTAACACCCCATCAGAACCTCCTCCTCGCCCCGACCCCCACCTGCTTACCAACCACTCCCCCATCATTAAAAACCCAAACACAAATCTTGGATTTAAATCTGGCAAGCAGCCGTTTACCGTATTTACCCACCATCAAATAAATTAACTAATCAAGTAATTAACACACAAATATCCAATATTAAATAAATAACAAATAACCAAATACATTTTACACTTTTAATATGCAAGCATACCTTAACATAACACTCCATAATTATTATTAATATTATTAAAAAACCTGGATTATGTAACACCAACATAATAAATTGAATATAACCTAATTAACCAACAACCTAACTCCTAACTAACCCAACCACAATATCCATAGTGTTTGGTTATCAAACTCCCGGTTATACTTTCAAACAACCAGGCTGCAGGTCTCAGAAGGCAAAATCCGCACCCAACAGGAATTTAACTCTTCCAACATCTCCACCTTGGCCCCTAGCCCCCCAGCTTCGCTTTAGGAGCCATACTCATCGGTTGACCATAAAGGGGGGGAACCCAACAAAGAGGATCCCCCCCTTGCCAAAATCCACCACTTTACCCACGCACTGGATCTTTGCCTTCCAAGACCACAACCGCCAAAAACGAACCAAAATTCCAAATTTAACCATTTAAAAGAGGGCCTCTCACTTCCGTCTTCCACCTTTTAACATGTCCTATGCCTAACCCGCTTCTACCTCACGCTCCACACCAGCGCAGCCCCTCCTAGCCTTACTTCATTTTATTAACTCTTAACACCCCTGGGCTCGGCCTCACACCCTGTCATGTAGGCCCTGCACCTAATTTCTTATGGCTACAGGCCTCTCTTCATTTTGATAGCCCTTTCCAGTTCCTGTACGCTTTTTTCTTTTCTTCCATCCCTAGCAATTTACCAGAGAAATTGCACCTTGTACCCTCCTATCTTCCTATCATTGTGCACTGTCAGTGTTTGCCTAACCTTGACCATTCCTAACCATATTGTTTGCACTACGCAGTACTTCCTATCACTTTCTTTTCATTTATTACTGATGCTGTTCTGTCTTTGGATCTCATATTCTATTTGAACATTATCCATATTTGATTTGTATTGTACTGGTTCACTGTACTCCCACGATAACATTCTTGTGAAAGACGTACAGAAATAAGTCAATTTGTTGAGGCAGTTATTTGGCCAAAGTTATTGTTCTTTTATGTTTTTAGGTCATCCCAACTGACATATAACAAAGAGATCAGTGTGGTAATCTAACATATAATAACTTGATGACCGAGATTCCTTGCTTTTAATAACCCCCTGGAATCATCAGTTTTCTCATACTGGAGAAGTCAGGGTGACCAGAAGTTTGCACATTCATATTAATTACAAACATATTCCCCAGTAGTAGGGTATCTGTTGCCCTTAGGGTGCAATCTGTAGAACTATTAAAGCTATTAAACTATTAAATGCACATGGTAAAGCATTTTGCTATCGTAAGTTAGCATAGGTGAGTAATGTGAGCAGTTGATGAGTTTGAGTTATAATCAAGACAAATTTCTTGACAGTATAAAACCTTTTCCAAACCAAGAACCCTGGGTATCTGTAAATGTCATTTTTCAAACAATAAGGGATCCTAGGAATAGAAAATACAGACATGAATTTGGTGGTGGATCCCATTCCAGATGTAACACCTAATTATCTGTCTATTGACCCGTTTAAAGGTTTGTACATTAAACACTAGTTAATAATTTATGTTCTGGAATGATTACTGAGAAACAATTGGCAGAACACATTGTTACCCTCATAAGCAAAGATGGTGTTCTGTTCTTATTTCTCAGAACTGTCACTCATACATTCAAGATAATTGTAGGCTCAGTGCATAGCAATGTTGTTGGGCATTCATATCCTGATTCTGTGTGCTCATTTGTAGTATACTGTAACATTTGCATGGCATAATTTATTTCTATTGGCATAGCATAATAACAAAGTAAAGTCAAAGTGTCACACTTACTAAACACGCTCTTCTTCGCTAAAGATCTTCCTCTCTTCCAAATTTATTCAGTATCGCTCTTCCAGTCGGCCAATCAGAAAATAGCCTGTTAATCACCCTTGTCTATTTAGCTAGCTCAGACAAATTTTTGGGGGCCTTGTTTTGAAAAATATGTTACCATAAAAAATATTCAATAATATTAACTATAGTAACTATACCCTGATGAAGCCATTGTGCCTAGAGAACTATGTTGGGTCTTGTTGGTTAAGGGCACCTCATCAATATAAGTCTCAAAATGTTTTTTTTTGCCCCAGAATGCGACTTTGGAAACCGTTTGGGTAGTATTCTAATAAATAGAAGCAAGCATGATAGGCAGATGAAGCACCAAACCTTATCCCCTAATATCTCCAATTCTCAACTACTACAAAGACAGAAGCAACAACTCTGCAGGTCCAAACTGATATAAATGCAAGGTATTTTCATCCATTTATTGGACCAGGTAGGGCAGCTGCCAAGTTTAATATACCTGAGCAGCTAGAAACCTATCAACACATTCAGTCAAATTTTAATAAACAGCGTATAAACTGCACATTTTTTTTTCATTTAAGGAAGAGCATATTTAGCAACATGTAGGATGACTCTATGTATCCAATTTCTTCATAAGGACAAGCCAAGAGCTAACCAAGTATTCCTCAGTTTGTACTATATATGCAATGTTTGTACACTTGATTAAGTGATAGTGACAGGATATGGAGAGTTCTATTTTTCCAGTTGTAGAGGATCCCCTTACAAAAACTAAATATGGAAAATATTCAGCTGAGAACAGAAAAACTCAGTAATGAAAAGTACATAAAAATGAAATAGTAGCCAAAGCTTTTTTCCTAGCCTGGTAAGAGTAAGTGGAGATCTCCACTAGATGGACAGGCACCAATACAAACAATTGTTTCCACTTTGTGTGAGGAAATAAAAAGAACCTTTCCAACAGTAGTACAGCCAGAAAAAAGTAAGAACGGAACCTTTGTAAGGATTACCTTGCTGGGACAGATGGGGCGATAGTGCTGGAACCTCAGAGTAATCCTTTGGTAATATACAGTGTTTTAGAAGTCAGCAGGCTGGTCTTGAAGAACAGGAGGGCCACACGAAAAAGAGTCCAAAGTAGTTCCTGAATTTCAATGAATACTTTTGGAATTTAATTTTAGGTGTGTCCCAATTTGAGTAAAACCTCCTCATGTCCTAAATGGTGTCAGGGTCAGAATGTGCAAGAAGATTTCCCTAATGTGGATAAGACAGATAGAAAATTCCCCTAAACGTTTTAATCTTTTCTAATACTAAATCAAAATCTGAAGTTTCACTTAAAGTTGCTGTAGTAGTTTTACATGCTATGCCGGGAATACAAAATTCTTATATCATCTCTGCTTCTTATATCTTAATTCTTATATCATGTCTGCTTTATTTTACAGAGGACACCTACACCACAGAAGAAGTAGTAGACCAGCAACCAGTTCTTGTGCGAGTAATGGACACAGCTGATCAAGTGAGTAAATCAGAGAGGTTAATGCAGGTAAAGCAATGTGCTAAGTTAGTTTGGCTATTGATTATTCTAAAGCTATGTACACATACCAGATGTTTTTTGTTCAAGGTGAACAGTTGTGCTCAACTCGGGTGCAAATCTAACATGTGTACAGAGGTCCCCGAACATCATATATCAACCCTTCTTAATTGTAAAAGGCCATAAAAAATTCCCTAATTGATAATTTTGAACAGGTAATTCTAGTGACTTCATCCGTCGGTTAGAAACTAATATGATGTCACAAAAGAGATAACTAATGGATACAACACTGAAATAATAATGGGAGGGGGTTGGTTCCTATAATTTGCTTTGTCAGGACCTCACGGTCACATTGTGTTTGCATGTCGCGCTGACGGATTATTTTGCTTGAGCTCTCTGTCATATCACCAGCTTTTGGGTAGACTCCTGTATTTACACGCTCCCTATTTGCTCTGTATTCAGTCCCAATACCTCCTTGGCTAGGTCAGTATTTTTTGGATTAGTGCCTTCTGGCTGATAACTTCGCCCCCGATTAGTGGTCTGGTATTTCCGGTACAATGCTGTTCCAGTACATACATCTAAACCATTTCGCTGATATCTATATGGTGTGTCACCAGGTCTGATAAAGCAATCTTCTTCGGCAAAACGTGTCACTACTAGTCTTGGTCGAATATCTCACTATTCGATAGCTATCCAAGTCTATCCAAGAACAGATAGTAGTAGCACAGCGCGCAACAGTGTGATCGCTGTTGCAGCGCTGTAGTATGTATTCTTGGATAGAGTTTCTCTATCCAAGAACACAGGGCACTACTGGTGATGAATGGGGACAAGTCCCCATTCATCAGCTAAAGTGCCTGGAGATCCCGCAATGACAGGAGGATTCCCACGGCTGCACAGCCAGGGGAATCATAATGTCATAGTCGGAAAACCTGTAAAAAAAAAACGTTAGTAAAAAAAACCACATTCAATAAACTACTTTAAAATAAATTTTTATTTTTAAACACATTTTTTTTTTACCAAATTTTTACAGTCGAATACCATGTTTTTTGGGCAGGTCTATCCAAATTCGAACAGCCATATTCGGGTCGAAAATAAGGAAAACCCAAATTCGAACACCAACACTAGTCACTACTCAATACCTGATTGGATCTTAGCAGTGATACTCCTTAGCAGTGATACTCCTCCTAAACGTAATACAAAAATTTTTAATCATGCAAACACATGACCCCTGACTGGTACCATCTTTATACCTATATGTGTATACTATTAGGGGAATTATCAGGTTCACCACTATTGCTTTCTTGTGATTTAATAATCCTTTGATGTTCTAGTATGTTCTTCATATATATTTGTCTATATTTTTTAATTATTATGTATTGCATTAAAATATAAATTATATATTATATCTTTCTTTGGTACTTTCACCTTTTGGAGTGATGATCAGACTTTCAAATTTTGTCCGGACTTTAGCTACTTTTTCTACATAAGGGCCTTGGGGCATAAATATACCTCTGTTGTAACTATTGTTATAGTGTGTATGCTGAAGAAGTTGAGCTTAGGATCTACATCAAATTTATTACATCTCTTCAGATATTGGTGATCACATTGACACTAAAGTCACGCCATGCCATATATCTGTCTTTATACACAAAGTTACAGGGACAGACAGGTTGCTGTCTCATACAGGCCCCTCCCCATTTATCTACTGACAAGAAAGCTGAATAATGGAGGGTTAATTACGTTCTCTGCATTTTTGTAGACAGATGCTGCTTTGTGGCCATAAACAGCCTGGTATCTGGTAGACTCTGCTCAGGTTGTAGGACAGAATGCTCCCTTACCAAACAATGAATCTTTTCAGCTCATTCTTTGTCAGATTCAAAGAGGCCTTTGAAGTGAGTTAAAAACCTTAAGGATCTCTCGGTATTAGCTAAAAATGTCAATCAGAGCATGAGATGTGCAATTTCTATTCAAACCCACTGACCCTGGCTGAGGAATCTGTGAGCAGAATATTTTATAATCCCACAAGATCGAAATCCACTTTCAAGTCCCGGCATCCGCACTCTCCGACCCTGAGTTATTCTGGTCTCACAAGATTTTAGTGTGGTGCTGTTAGATAAGTGAAACAATAATTTTGATTGACTGTTATTGGTAACCAAAAAAAGGCTAAAGCTCAACAGCTAGTGGAAAAAACTTTGGATGACAACTGGTCCACAACTCAATCTAAACTGTAGTCATTGTAGCTTCATTAGCATTGTGTGCTGTTAGTTACTGTTTGTTTTAAATCTTCATTGACTAGTAATGTTTAAAAATATAAAAATGGAAATTGTAGTCCTGGAAGTACCTCATATAGCATTTTTGTCAGGTGGATTAGTGGCATGGAGGCACGTGGCATGGTTAACATTTAAACTTGTCCCACTCCTTCACCAGTATTATGGTATTCAAAGAAAAACTTTTGTCTTTGAATAAATAACCGTCTATGTTCATAGTATGTGCCATATGGTGCTTTGAACCCAGCTAATTTATTCAGTTTGATTGACATAGGACAGGCTGTGGTAAATCTTACCTTTTCCTCTCCTAGTGGTACTAATACAGTCTTGTATTGGACAATGTGAACCGTAAATAGATTCACTAAGCAATTTATATCTATTGCCCCTGATCCAGCAGTCCTACTTTTGTATTGTCCCAGTTTCTCTGTTCCCAGTACCACTGGTCGGTAACATTACATGTTAAGTCTTTTTAGTAAGTCATTTTTTTTATTTTTTTGTTAAACCATTAAAAAAAAGAAATACCCTTCTGTGTAAAACAGATCACAGTAGTTTTTTCTGGAGTTCTTTGTAGACCTTCATGAGAAGATCCAGCTTGGTAACTTCAGTAAGACACCACTATGTTCATAGAACCCTCTGAGTATTTCTAGGTTTTGATAAATTAGAATCTTAGCACAGTACCCCAAAAATGCAAAACATGTGCCCCAAAAAGGTCATGCATTGTATTATGCAATGGAGACACATCCATGCTTGAACTTCTGAATCATCACAATTTGCATGGAACTCCCTGGGGCGATGATTGCTGCGAAAAATTCAGCTCGCACATCCACTAATACATTCATTAGCCGAGTCCATAATCGTTAGCCAAGTCTGAAGTGCAGTGAAGTTTTGTTGGCAGGGTCACTCGTTAGCCAGGGTATCACTGTACATTATTTCATCAATGCATCCTTGTTGCTTACAGAATATTATTTTTAATTTTGCCTTAGGATGGGCCGGTGAATCCTGAGCGGTACTTAAGCTGGGCCAATGCCTTTCTAGTGGTGTACAGCATTGATAACAAGAAGAGCTTCGAGGGCTGTCTTCAATACTTGGAGATAATCTCTCAGTATAACAAAGGAGCAGTACACGAGAGTCCGGTTCTGCTTATAGGAAACAAGCTTGACATGGAACGGTACAGGTATCAAACTCTATATCTGCATCTTTCTAGTTATTTTCCTATGCAATACATAATTTTTGATGTTTCTAAATCATATAGCCATGAGTATGTTACAGCTGTTATTAAATCCAAGCATTACAGTATTCACTTTACTATATATCTTCTCAGTTTACAATAAATTTTATTTAGCCTTCTAGCAGATAGTTCACACTTATTCTTATTTTTTATTTCTTTTGAAACAACACCCTGCATCATCATCCCAGCATGAATAGCTAGACATACAAACTTTAATAATCCAGAGCAGTGTTTCTCAAACTTTTTACCAAGGAGGAACTTCTTGAGATAACTTTCAGGTATTCAGGAAACCCCTTCAATAATTACTGTATCCACAGCATTAAGTACATTAGGTTAGTGGTCAGGAGGAAGAATGCCTCTTATATTGCTGACCATTGGGAATGCTTCCACCCTTACGGGTAGCCAAATTGATCATTATTGTCAGTGGAAACTGACCTGAGAGGCACAAATTGCTCATTGCTCATGGAACCCCTAAACACCTCAGGAGGAACCCTGGTTAGGAAAAATGGAAGAGTGATGACATATGTTCCACATTTGATCATCTTGTCTAAAAATGCAATGTGTTTTGTGTATATTTGCTGCCATGAAGATAACATTAGCTGAAGCATGTAAAATATTCACCTTCTATTTCCAAGAAGTCAAAAATAGGATTAACAGAAAGTTGAGAAATAAAAAAATTTATGGCCATTCTCCTAGACAAACATAGAAAGATCTGTTTTCAATGACAAGGTTGCTTGGACTATATTTATCTCATAATGGAACAAACAACTTATTTTTCATTTAATTCATTCTATATTTGAGCATGGGTTGCATGGGGAAGGCAACTGGGAAATTGGTTACCTTTCTTTAACCCCCTTTTCTTTTTCCATCCCTCTCTTTCCATCCACCCAGTTCCATTTTTTTCATATTTCCCTTCTGTTCCGTCCTCTTAATAACTCAGAACATGCATTCCCTTGGGATAATCTGCTAGCAGAGAACAGCATTAACAAATTTTAACCAAAAGGTTGGTTTCCCATCCTTTATTTCTATTTCAGTTTTTGTAATACAGTTACACCCAGTATACAAACTTTATAAACTATACCTTGTTATTCTTGATTTATAATGTGTATTTTACATATTTTACTTTGCCAACTCCTGAAAATGAACACATTTCTTGCGGTGATTGCCCAACTACTCGTGTTAACAGAGTAGCAATTTAACACATATGTACAAATGGCCTGCTAGCTATAGGAATATATATATATATATAGAGTCAATATTTCAATAAAACATGATCTGCAGATAATACCACTTCTTAAAGGGCAGCTAAACTCTACTATTAGTTATATCCATCTTGGCTTCTGTTTAGATTTGCTGTTTCCATGTTTCTGCAAATAATCAATGGAAAAGCTGAGATAAGCATGTCATCAATGTAAATGATTTTGGAAGTAGTTTTATCAGTAAGTTTAGTTCACTTTAAAAAACATCCAGTTAAATTTTAAATCAACATTAAATCCAGATGAAGGATTAATGCCATTTGTGCCAAGTTTTTAAAATTTTGAGTAATTAATATAGACTGAAAGTTATGCATTGGTTCTCCAAACCATACAGATACAGATGAACCTTCTGCATCCCCTTACAAAACTCTCCATAAATAATTTATTTTATCATTGTAAATGTTAATTTTCTAAACTGCTGGAATAACAAGTGTTTGCTATGTAAACAGTATTATGTCACAGCCAAGTGCAATGTCCTATACCTCGTACTGTCCTGTACTGGGGGTCAAGCAGGTAATTGTGCTGGATCCGAGGCTCATTTACCATCTCTCAGTTTTCAGATTTATAATATCTCAGTATTTTTATTTTTATTCCTGCAATGTCTGTTCATTATATTAATATGCAATGCTTTTTCTCTTTTTCTTTCTGCTTCTCTTCTGGAGACTCAACCTTTCGCCCGCTCTGTTCTAACAGAGGGTGCTGCCTATTTCACATTACTTCTTTGTCCCAAGGTTCCATGTAGCAGGTATCAAAATATGTTTTTTACCAATTTTAAACTTAAATTATGGGCAAATAGCTAAAAACTTTAAAATACTAAAACAAAAAAATACTAATATTTTTACTGCTATAGCTGCCCAAGGATTAGTAATGTGTTTGGCTAGTGAAATTATTTACACACCTTTGTCACAGTGATTAGCCATAACATTGGTTAGCAACCTCCAGCCTGCTCACTGAGCAACAAAGAAATCAGTTAGCTGAAATAAGCAAAGAGATCTTATTGATTAGAGAATGTATGATATAAACAGTCGGATAAAGTTAAGAATCCTTTGATAAGTTATATAGTAAACATACTGCTATTTTATTTTTTTGTGATAACATATAAGTTTCCAGTCAGTTTGCATATATTTTTTTGTGATACAATCTCATAGAAACATTTTAAATGTCATAAAAAATCCAATCTGTAACCAAGTTTGATTTACATTTAGGATATTTATAGTTAAATTAGTAATGTAAATGGGCCATTTGGGACCAGTGTACTTTACATATGATATAAAGTATAGTGTAGTTATGAATGAATGAACAAATTGTGTAGCTAGATTTTATTCTGTCAGCCTAAATAACTGTCAAAGAGTACAAAGAGTTTATAATTATCCAACCTCTGTACTTTTTTTATTTGTAACTGTTCTATGTCAGCCTACCCTCTCCATCTACTCTCAGGGGAGCTCTTATTCTTTTGTCTGCCTCTTCCAATGTTTAATGGTCACTTGGCATTCCTCTCCTTGATCAACTTTTTGCCTCCATACCCATTGAGCTTCCTCCCACCATGGTCCTTGATCTGCACCCCCTCTGACTCTTCTAACCATGTTCCATTATCTTCTCCCAGTCTGTCTAATCTCATAATGATCTGCTCCCATTCTGCCTTTTCACACTATGGTCCATTATTTGTAACCACTCTAAATCTTCTTACCATGTTCCATGATTTGCTCCCACTTTGCCTCTTCTTACCATTGTCCACAATCTGTTCCCATTTTGCATCTTCTTACCATGGTCTATTATCTGCTTCCAATCTACCTCTTCTCATCATGTTCCATGATCCCTCTCCCACTCTGCCTCTTCTCCCCATGGTCCATGATCCCTCTCCCACTCTGCCTCTTCTCCCCATGGTCCATGATCAGCTCCCGTGTTGCCTCTTCTCCCTGCGGCCCATAAACAGCTCCTAATCTGTATTTTCTGCCTTTGGCTTTTGTTAAACTCCACTTTGGTCTATTCTCACCATATTATGTGATTACCCTATGTTCTGCTTCACATACCCCCAGGCTCCATTATCAGCTTACATTGTTTCCACCATGATCAGTGACATAGCATACTTCACCAAATATAAGCCCAGCTCAAATACTGTCTAAGTGGCCAGTGAAGCATACCGGTGTATTATGAATAACTCAGATACCATTCAGCTTTAAATGATCCTGTTCATGAATGGGCCCACATTCACTGGTGTACATAAAATTATTAATAAACTATCTCTGAAATATTTATTACGCTAACTTTTTGACATGAATAGGAAGATAGGATTATACTAAATTCTGTTTGATAAATGTAATATGCAAAACCTTGACAAGTTATTATTCAGCTTCATAGAAAATATGTTTAGAATGCAGAAGATGAAAGAATGACAAATGAAGTGTGGCTTATGCGTATTAGCAAACAGGAAAAGGCAGATTTACTTCTGTTACATGCTTCAGTAAATGCACGATGTAACTTAGAAGAATTAACAATTCTTTGTCCTTTGTCAGACAGGTCAGTAAGGCAGATGGTTCAGCTCTTGCCTCTCGCCATGGCTGCCTGTTTCGGGAGGTCTCTGCTTGCCTGGATTTCCGATTGGTGCAGCAGGTGTTTCATGATGCTATTCATGAGGTGAGAAGAGATGCAGACAGGTCTGCACATATTAGACCACCATTGTACATCAGCGAAGAGAGGGCGCTGCTTGGCCTTCCACCAATGTCCTCTTCTGCAACATCCAGCCGTCATGGTATGCCAACCCTCAGCACACTTTCCCCTCTAAGTTACAAAGAGATCCCATCTGTAGCCCAAGCCAAACTTGTTACTGTAAAATCTTCAAGAGCTCAGAGCAAACGTAAGGCACCTACTTTAACCCTACTTAAGGGGTTCAAGATTTTTTAAAAATGAACAGGCCAAACTTTTCATTGGCATGATGCCCCAAATGGCTATTTATGAACCGGATACAAAATAGCTAAAGATGGCCAAAATCTAAAGCAAATGACTGTAACTGAACTATTATTTTTCAAACTTGACAATGCAGTGAAGAACGACACAGTTGTTTGAGGAACCTCGAGACCGCTCTTCAATATAATCCCAATGATGGACATCCTACTCTGCAGATTATTTCTATTTATTCATGAGCGACAAGTGACATCTTCTACTGAAATAAATATATTAATAAGGTCAATGATACTTTTAAAGGTAAATGTTGCATTTTATAGGGATCTTAGATCTTAGAAGCACCATACTGGATTTGGAAAAACCAGGGTCAGCCTATTTCCAAAGTCAGTTTCATATTGTATGATTGCGCTGAATGCCAAAAACTTAATGCAGTGCTATCCAGATGTTTAGACTACTTCTGTTGCCAACATCACATCCCCACACTGTTATCAAAGAGCTGCGTTCACTGCCGGACTTCTGATCAGTGTGTGAAATGTGCTTGTTGGCTCCTTCCAAACCTCACTGAT
The DNA here is from genome assembly GCF_032062135.1 of Pyxicephalus adspersus. Classification (NCBI taxonomy): domain Eukaryota; kingdom Metazoa; phylum Chordata; class Amphibia; order Anura; family Pyxicephalidae; genus Pyxicephalus; species Pyxicephalus adspersus. Next base: position 138,869,382 of record NC_092859.1, on the reverse strand, counting down.
AACTAGAACTTGCTCATCTGCCAGCTTCCTATATTTACAACAGCAACAGCCAGAAGTGAACATGAATAATATACACGGATATATAAACTTTACCCATTCAGTCCAATTCAGCCAAATGTACTGCTTTGAAATGTTTGGATATAATGACTTTGACAGACTTAAATTTTGACTGTATGAAATAATGGGAACTTATAGTATGTTGCACATTAAAAGAGTTTTATCTCATGCTGTCGCAGATCTGGTTGCTGAAAGGGGGTTTTGACAAGCCTTTGGTTTCTAGCATTTGTGGTTAGTAGTAGTACATATGTTATAGCACTTGACAGACTTGGATAAAGTATGGAAGAGTTTAAGCCCCTGACAGTTTTTTTTCCTTTTTTGGGGGGGGGATTCTCTTGATTTCCTGTGCTTGGGAAATGAGAGATGATCTAAATAAAATAAGTGACATTCTTTTACACAGCTTGGCACTAGAATGCACCAGAAAAATGGAGGTAAAATGTCCCATTATTTTCTGCTACAATAGTCAAAAAGACAAAAAAGAGAGGGTTCATTTCTGCAGCAAGGATGCAAACAGGTGTAAAAAGTTGACAGTTGGAGTTTAAGTTCTTCTCTTTTCTATGCAAAAACTAAAAAAATTGTCTATACGTACAATTTAGATCGCTGCCTTGAAACAAACATGTACCACATGCATATCAGAGAAAAACAGAAAAACTAATTTTTAATAACTATAATGTCTTTCCTTGGTTTAGGATCATCGGCCATTATGATTGGCTGGGACGGACTAATTTTTTAGCACTTTTATGCAGGTATGCACTGCCCAGTGTATTTTTAAGAAAACGAGAAGTAGAGAGGGTAATGAGAAGTAGTAGTAGAAGTAGTATTTTTTAAACATGGTAATATGCTGTAATATGTAAGATAATATTATTTTAAGATATAATGAAAAATCACATCCAGTCTGTCACGCTTGGGGAGACAGACCCACTAGGGGGCACTACGGCATGGACAGTAGTAGTGTGAGCCCTGAGACGGGCCAAGGCGCAAAGTCTAAGCACAAACCAGGTTTTCTCCAGAGCCTCTAGTTGTAAGGATGTTGCACTGCTGGTTTTGTTCTGTAGCTGGATACCTACAGAATTGTTAATCTTTAGGGTTGGGGTTTAGTGGGTTAATTTTTGTGCTGAGGCCCAGTGCTAAAGCTTAATTCCCGGCTTTGGGGCGTGAGTGAAGAGACCCTAGCTACTGGGGTCACATTAATCGTTTCAGAATTAGGTTCTGCATTGAAGTTTATGTTTAGAGTCAGGTGTTAAAAATCAAAATAACCATATCTAACAAGTAAAGTATACTAAGAAATAATGGAGATTGTAAAAAAGTAAGGAACATTGCTCATGGTCTCAGTCAAAATATAGAACCAAAAAATATAGAACCCATTTAAACATTAGTCTCCCAAGGTAATGCCTTTAGGAAGTGATGTAGCTAAATATCATGTTAATATTTAACATGATTCAGATGTACGTTTGGCAAATTTCCTTGAATCTCAGTCAGTTTAATAAAATCACCCCATTCACGCATATTAGGGGTCTAATGTCTGTGTAGTCTCTTCCTGGCATGGAAAGGGATCAGAAAACAGTGGAATAGAATAAGCATGCTTCATATATATCCTGTAGACATAACTAGCATTGGACCCTTGGTATACGCAGTGGGATTGAAAGGTAACCAAATGTCTTTTTCATAAGCTTATCCAAATTAAGCAATTATTGTTAGAAGATTCATAAATGAAGAAATATAAATGAAGAAGAATATACACTCTGATACAAGTTGATACAAGTTTCTTTTTTATTCTAAACTCTTCATAAATGTGTAGTATATATGGAGCCTATGTCTGTAACAGTCGTCTTCTTTTACATACGGTTAAAACATTTTCTGCAGTTGCTTTAACCACCCACGAATAAAAGAACAGAGATACATACGAAGATGCAATGTAGACATCAAAAAAGCAGAAACAGGTAATGTGTTCCTAAGATTTTCTCATTTTGGATTGAAAGGGCGGTGAAAGTTTAGTGTTGCTGTATTAAAGTCTAAAACCAAGGTTGTCGTAAGATCAAAACCTCATAAACCATTTCATGTCCAAGCACTTGTAGGGCAACAGTGTTCCTACACAATGGATGTGATGTGTCAGAAAGAATGACTTTCCTAACTTGCACAACATTCTAAAAAAGGATAACAAAACTTTTTGAAATGTAAATTAAACTAAGTCCTAGGTACATTGTATTCTTGCTGTTATTAGTGTGTACTTCCTAACTTTCTAGCATGAGAATGTCCTTTAAGATCTATACATTTTAGTGTTCTGGTATTATTCTGATACTATAAGTAGAAAAGGCAAAGTAGACCCAAAATAAAATATAGATGATGACACTGTTCTCAACCCATGCTCTGCAAATAAAACCCAATCAGCAAGGTAAAGTCCATTGCCTAGTCAGTAAAAATCTGTCCAGTTTTTTTACACATCTTCTTCGGGCACATCTCTGAAGAGTGATGTGGTCTGCCCGTCATTCCACTGTATGGTGATTTCACCGGCTTGAGCTTCCTTGGTCAGTGCCGTGTTCTCTTCTGGTGGATCATCTCTCTCTAAAGTCACCACAGCCTGCTTCCCATCTGATTCTTCTGGTTCCTTTGCAGACTTCTTCGTCTGATACAAGGCCATCATCTTCCTCTTTCTAAAACATACAATTAAGTATTTGTTTAAAAAAAAGTATAATTTTTCATAGAGTATAATGCAAGTTGCTTGACTTTGTATATAGGAGATTTTGACATTGTTTATACGTTTCGAGAAGAATATCAATACCCTACCTGTTGTTCAAGATGTTTTTGCTCAGAAGAAACAGGCCAAGGAACAGCCCAAGGAAAGCCAAGGCAAGGATAGCATAGTTCCAAGCAGTGACTGTAAAAATTAAACATTTTGTTACACGACAGATCATAAAGGTGAATCTCATCATCTCCAACAATATTAATATTATTATTATGATTAATAAACAGGATTTATATGACGCCAACATATTACGCAGCAATGCACATTAAATAGGGGTTGCAAATGACAGATACAGACAGTGACACAGGTGGAGGAGAGGACCCTGCCCTGAAGAGCTTACAATCTAGGAGGTGGGGAAGTTTCACACAATGGCCCTGATTTATTAAAGTTCTCCAAGGCTGGAGAGAATACACTTTCATCAGTGAAGCTGGGTGATCCCACAAACCTGGGATGGATCTGGTCCAGGATTGAAAACATTTGCTAACAAATAGCTAATGACTTTAAGGAAATCTATTCCAGTTTTGCTGGATTACCCAGCTTCCATGATGAAAGTGTATTCTCTCCAGTCTTAGAGAACTTTAGTAAATCAGGGTCAAGAGGGGAGATATGTAGTGATGGAAATTTGTGATGGTTTCAAAAGACAGAAGAAGATGGGTAGGTAAGGTAGATGGATAGGTTTTTTAGATTGTGGCCCCTGACTAAAAAAATGTGTCTACCCGTGGTCTGGACCCTTCATATCCACCCTTTTATCTTTTCTATGTTTTAAAAGTGATATTTTTTTACACTATTCATATAAAGATTTATTTCACAACACAGCCTGTGACACTGAATTTACAAGGAATTGCAGGTTTTCTTAGGAGAAGGAACGCAGATGGGGTTTGACTTCGGACTTTCACTCTTTATTTAAAACCCTGTACATCCAAACAGAGCAGGCCAGAAAAAGGTAAAATTAAGCTTAATACTAAGGTTTCCAAAAAATGGTCTCCTTTACCAAGCATATATGACACTAGCCCAGTGTTTCCCAACCGGTGTTCCTCCAGAGGTTGACATTCTTTCCACTGGCAGTGAGTTGTAGATATAGTAATTATAGCAGAGGTTCCCTACAACCCAAACAGTATTTTCCCCTACAGTTTATAAAGGCTGCACTAGCCTAATAAGCATTCTAAAAAGGGGTTTAGAGCTCCACCTGCCGCCTGCAAATGAGGACACAAATAGCCATTTATAATATTTTCTGGATAGCTAATTGAGTGAAAATATCCCTATCAGCTTCACATTCAAAACCTTTTTCCCTTCATCAGTAGATTCAAAATATGTATGTGGAATTTTGCTTGTTCCACAAATAAAACATATTATGCAGCACTTTACAGAGTCCAATGTCATGTCAAAAACTTAGTGGACCTTACCATAGTCATATGCCAGTTTTGGGTTAGCATGTTTTGGGATGTGCGAAGAAACTCGAACAAACCCAGAAAGTGTACTAGTCATGATTTAAACATGGCACCCAATTGCTAAAACTCCCAAAGACTGCGTTAATAACAGCAGCACAGCAATCTTGTACATAGGTATGCATTTATTGAGTAGCCATCTACTATCAAAGAGTTATAGTACAGTTACATGTTTCAGTATCTCTTTGGATAGGGGCCCCTGACTTATTTCTGCAATGCAGAACTTGTTGACGTTACCTAATGGCAGGTATAGTCTATGATACCATTATCATCAGTCTAAGAGGGTTTTTCTCAATTAGGGTTCCTCCAGAGGTTGCTGGGGGGTCCTTGCACAATGAACAGTTTGTGACTCTCAGGTTAGTTTACCTGACACCAATGATCATTTGGCAATTTGTAAGAGTGACATTCTTCCCACTGGCCAGCAATATAAGAGGCATTCTTCCTACTGACCACCACAGTAATGTACTGCAAGCTGTGAATATAGTAATTATACAAGGGGGTCCCTGAAGACTTGAAAATTTTTTCATGGGGTTCCCCCAAGTTAAAAAGGTAGAGAAACACTGCTCTAGGTGGTTTGGATATACAATACCAGGCAAATACCTGGCAGGGGAACTCTTAAGTAAGGAAGAAAAACTCTGTTTGGGTTTCTTTTTACAAGAAAATGTCTAGGATAACATATAAAAGCATTGCAGAACAAATATTTACAGAAAAGAGAAACATTTTTTATGAACTGTTATACTGTAATCTATTTTTATAGGTTATGGGTGATAGTTTACATGTTGTGGCTACTGGAAAAAAGCTTTAACCCCTTCTATGATGTTTCTCACCTATTTATGTAATTGTAGGCTACAGTGCAGCATAGAAATAAGCCGCTGTTAACCCTAAGGTAACTAAAAGTTTTAAAGCTGGACAAAGGCTTTGCTGGATTCATGCAAACCCTCACAGTTTTCAGTAACCAAGAACATTGAAATTCAAGTTTTGTAGAACTCTTGTCAGATGTGCATAATCTTTCAATAATGTTTGAATGCCCAAATATTGCTTATGAGACACCTATATAATAATATAATAGTAATAACAATATTAAATATAGGATGAAGTCAGTGCTGCACAATCTGGCCCATGATTGTAAAAAGCCCCCAGTAAATTCAAGCATTCTAAAAGTTGGCTTAGGGCCATTTCAGATGGTGAACCACAATATTCTGCTGCAGGCTAAACCACAATCCCAGCTGCTCCAATTCCAGTGAATAAGGGGACTTTTGTAGCACAATATTGCTAAAGAACATATGCATCAGTTCCCTGCAATAGTTATAAGAGATTTATAAGGACTAACTAAGACATATAACAAACATGATTTTGTTTTTTAGGTTTTTTAACTTAATTCATCCTTAGTTTAAATGAAGTAAACACATCAAATGTTCAAAGTCTTACAGTTTGTCAGCTATACAGTACAGAAGCCGGTCTGTTGCCAACATACTGCAAAGAAGGAACCCTGTTGAGAAATAGAAAATAGAAATGAAAATAGCATAAACTGTACTTACGATCTCCGGTGCGAAAGAAGTACATAGCTTTCTGCAGCTGCTTTTGTTCTTCAGACATAGCAGTCGGCGCCTGATTACTTTGACTAGCTTCCACCATGTTTAGATAATACCTCTATAAAGTCTGCAGAATATAACACATAAAAAGACAAGTCAATAGGCGCACAACTGTGCTGGTAATTCACAGACTGTTTGCAAGAGATTGTTTAATATGATTTCACCTATAGACATCCCATATGATATTTACGCTTCGTCTATCATGATACAACATATTCCAGAGCAACATGTATATTGTTATATGTTGTAGTTTTTTTTTTCTATGACTTCATATCATCAAGTACAGCCCGGTGACTGTGGGAACTGAACTCAGATGAACTCTCAATGAAGAAACTCCAATGAGAGTTCATCTGGAGTTTGCCTGCAGTCACAGCTGATAGGGGGCACTCGTGTGCTGTGATTGCAGGTTCCCATGCTCCCTGGGCTGTACTTATCAATGATAAGTACAGCCCGGTGACCATGGGAACTGAACTCAGATGAACTCTCAATGGAGAAACTCTATTGAGAGTTCATCTGGAGTTTGCCTCCAGTCACAGCTGATTGGAGGCAATCGCATGCCAATCAGCTGTGACCGCAGGTTCCCACACTCCCTGGGCTGTAAGTACAGCCCAGGGAGCGTGGGAACCTGCACTTCAATGGAAATCGCAAAATCAGTTTGCCGCAATTTTGCGGACCCATTGGAAGTTCAGGGAAATTTTTGCAAGAATGTCAGAGGCATTCTCGCTCATCCCTAGTGGTTACCACCTTCTTGCTCATTTGAAATGTGCCTTGTTGAGATGCTACATATAGGCCCTGATTTACTAAAGCTCTCCAAGGCTGGAGAAGATACACCTTTTCAGTGAAGGGGGTTATTCAGCAAACCTGGAATGGATTTCCTAAAAGTCATTAGCTATTTGTTAGCAAATTACATGTCAGCTAGTTACATGACTATGGACTTTGTAAAGCGCTGCGTAATATGTTGGTGCTATATAAATACCGTGTAATAATAATAATTCTGGATCAGAACTAGTACAGGTTTTCTGGATTACCCAGCCTCACCAATTAAAGATCCTCTTGAGCCTTGGAGAGCTTTAGGAACAAGAAGCGTGTTCTTGCTATCATAGTAGAAGCTGCTTTCTGATGCTTTTCTACAAGTTTGTTGTATTTATTAAGCATTAAATGTTAAATACCAAAGACTAAAGAGTCAGTCCCCCCAAATATGATGTTTTAGTTGTAGATGTTGGGGAGTTAGGCCGCCTAACAAGAGATATGATCTCTGCACTTGAGATTAGGGATCTGCTCATCTAATTTGTTTTAATTTGTGCAAATTGCAGCAGAAGGTGCTGGAATATGCTTAAGTGAGCAAAAACACTTTTTCTTTCTTTTGATGTTGAGAGTAACAAAAGTGGAACTAAAACTGGGAATTTCACTGTTTAAATTTTAATACCTGTTTATTGTACGACTATTATTATTATCATTAGTATTATGAATACTGATCTATATAGACCCACCACCATTATGGCGCTGTCCAACAGACAATACATAGTAGAAACAAAAAGCGATACAGATAATGTCCAGTTGAACAGTTATCCTTATACATGTACGGGGGTGGAATAACAGTGTATATATGTAACATTTGGGGGACATATAGGCAACAACTGTACAGTATATACTGTAACTGCCTGGTATATTGTGAATAGGTGCATAGCAATACATACACACACAGGTCAATAACGAAATTCCAAAAGTATAATAAATCAGGAACTACCAGGCTTCCCTTACCAAGCAACCTCAATGTAACTTTAGAGTGGACTATTCCTTTAATATTCATAACTCAAATGGAAAATCCAATATTTCTTTAAGACTCTATACTGTTTTTTTCCAACCAGGACTTAGTGGAACCCTGGGGTTCCTCAAGAGATTGCTAGGGGTTTCTTGAGCAATGACCAATTTGTGCCTCTCAGGTCAGTTTAAGTGACACCAATGATCCTTTTGGCTATCTGTAACATTCTTTCCAATGGCCAGCAATGTAAAAGGCAATCTTCTCACTGACCACAACACTAATATACTGTGAGCTGTAGATATAGTAATTATAGTAGGGGTTACCTAAAGAACTGAAATGTAAGGGTTCCCCCATGATAAAAAGCTTGCACCATACTGTTTGTCTATTTGTCTTTTGGCACTCTTTAAAAATATACCACTGTTATTTTTTTTTTATTGGTCATGCTTGTAACATGCTGGCAGGAGAAAACACAACTAGAACATGACGCTCTTATTGACAGCCCTTAACATTAAATCACCTGAGCTGTGTGTTTATTAAACAAATGATCTAATCAGCTATTAATGCGAAATCTGTTGGGATAGAATTACCATGAAGATTAAAATGAAAGGTGCAATTAGGACATATGAAAGCAATGTTTATTACAATACACAAACAGCTGCTATTACTAGCAAAAAGAGTCAAAAAGGTTTTAGTATTACAGAGCTAAACCTGTTCATAGGAAACATGATCAGATAAAAGAAATGAAACATTGAGAAACATAATAGAAAATATTAATAAACAACTTGCACAATTAAAGTGTTTTTAATTTGTTCTGTGTGAATTGTTATGGGTGAAAAAATTTAAAAAAGTAAAAAGTGAACTAAGAAAAGTAGAGAAAGTAGACATGGGCGAATGTACTGCAGCTTTTGACTAAGAAACACGTTGGGCAATCTATATATATTGGCAAAACTGTAATAGATAAAACATTGATTATAAATAGAGGAATGCATATTGTAAATTATATTAACTTAAAACGTAATACTATAATTGCTCATTAATTTATTATCTATGATGGATCTAATGTTGCCTATACTGTTACATATAGTACTGGTGCCTAAAAGTTTGTGCTCCCCTGTATTTTTACATAACTTTAGTATAAAACATCATCTGATTTTAAAACAAGTTCTGTTCTTTAAATAAAACAGGGTAACTCACACCTGATTGTCATCCAACACCGGACTGATTTCACCTTGAAATTATATGTTAATCCTAAGGATTGATTTACTTTTGCTGCACGCAGACATATTATTGATTCTTTTTTTTCAATAAATATGTGACCAAATATAATAACTTTTTTTTCAAATATAATTACTTGTTTCATTTGTTTAACTAGGTTTTCCTTATATACTTTCTTTGAAAATCAAAATATATTTTAGGCCACATTCATATAAAAATACTGAACAATTTAAAGGGTTCACAAACTTTCAAGCACCACTGTACTAGTACAAACAAGAAATGCTTCATAAAGTTCATCACAAGCGGTCACATACCTTTAACCTTAGTCTAACCCATAAAATTTAGCCCTTAATCTTAACCTGACGCCTACATTTATGTGACCTCTGTACAAACAGTGCTTGGCATAGCTCCCTTTTTTAAAAACCTGCATGCAATTGTCAATAGGTTATATAACTTGCAGTTGAGGATTAGAAAGATCTTAAACTTGGCACAGGATGCTATTCTTATTCCAAGTGAAAAGTGCAATTATGATATAAATGTATTGGTGTATATTGGTAGCACATGACAACCAAATCCTGGTTTTAATAAACTCCTGAAAAAGTTAATATACTTGGGCTGGCAACCATTGTCAGACTAGTGGGTAAAAACAACTCAGTGATTCTAATACTTGTTTTCCTTGAGTAGGGGACTAAAATTTGCAAGACTGGATTGTTGTGAATTTCATCGGTTTAGTACAATGTAAGTTGCCCCCACAAGTCAAAATGACAAAATGCCAGGCTAGAATAAAAGAGATCTATGCTTTCAGCCCTTATCTAGAAATAAACTCTAGATCAGACATGGGTGATTCAGCAAACCTGGTAGGGATTTCTTCAAAGTAATTTGCTATTTGCTAACAAATGTTTTCAATCATAGATTAGATTAATCCCAAGATTGCTGGATCACCCAGCTTTAATAAATCAGGCCCCAAACGTGGGCCCAAACTAAACTGTATTAAAAAAAAGTCCCCGAGGAAGCACAAAGCTCTACGGAGTAAAGAAAAACATTTTAAATAAGTTGGTAGCTGAAATTGCAGATCCATGAACCTAAACTATATCTGCAGGGTAATGGTAACCCTCCTCACACACATACCTCCCAATGTCTTCCAAGTAACCACTGGCAAAACAGTTTTACCTATGCTGCGTACACACATAATTATCGTTGGAAACAAATGACTAATGACTGTTTGTCCGATAATCCTTACACAAAAAAGTGCACAGCGACGCCGATGAATGTGGATTGTCGCTGGAAACGAATGACCGTCCCGGCGGATCTGATTGGGCGACAATTGTTCCCAATCTATTGTGTGTATGTTCATTCAGTGATCGTGGATGGCTCTGCTGTACACTTTCTCCTTCACATGTCACTTCCTGCATCGTTCAAACGATCGTATCTAGCGTGTGTACACTATTGGTGGATTATATTTGAACAATCGTATCGTTACAGCATGTACAGAATTGTACACAATACGATCGTTCAAAATAATCATGCATAATTGTCAAATATTGCATGTGTGTACCTAGCTTTACCTAAAGCCACAGTCATATAATACTCCAGCCCACTCTTCTTTCTTCCTGGTGGTGTTCTTCCCTTCATGTCCACATCTGATGTGGATACTTCCATTTGGTCATCTGCAGTGAGGTCCTTTTTTTGAATGGAGCAGAAGGTAAAGTAAAGCACGAGAGAGCAGCAACCGGCCAGGGTAGGTGCCTCAGCTGCGGGTAATAAATGGTCCCCCCAACATGGACATGAATGAATAGATCTTACTTTACAAAGTAAGGGTGTTTGATTCTGTGAAATGGGTTAAAGTGGGTTGGAATGGAAGGGTGGGTAGGTTTGGCATTTTGCCTGGAGATGGGCTTTAAAGTGTTTTTTGTATTTGTTATGTCAAAACTTTTTGGATGCAGTGTGAAAATGTTAAATCTGAATATAAAAGACAAATAACGCAGCTCTGCTATACAGTATTATATAGGATACCTAGATTTGACCTGGTCTCATTCTGAGAGGAAGCAACACTGCAAGGAGCCAATGTGCTGACATGAAGAATGCTGACACAAAGAGAACACAGAGTGACAGAGGAATGCTGTGCTTCTTTCACAAACCTGGGCTCCAAGAAATGGGCTAAATTATGCCTCCTATCAGACTGAGGACATCTAGTTGCAGAAAAAAAAGTTTTATGGACAAATGTTTAGATTAAAGCTTTTATTAGCTATTTATTTTTATATCAGTATTTTTGCCTGCAACTCTGCTTTAAAATTCCCATCAGACTTTTACTGCTTCCTGCTATTGAGATTAGGATCATGGCTACCATTGGCACTCAAGCTAAAAGTGATGGAAAATCCAAAATTTTTCAATTATCAATGGAAAAGCAGGCAAAGGGAATCTGCCTAAAAGATTTTTCATCACTTTGCAGAGATTTCCCCGAAACAGGGGTTTTACTAATAAAATGGCTTTAGCTATACTTCATTATTAAGTAAGTGATGATGACCGCCTTTCACCTGGGACAGTTTTCTGATATATATTATCTCCAGCTCATACCTTTCATAATGAATTCATATGAACTATACACGTTACTTACTGAAAATGATAATATCCCTATATTTAAATGAAATATTAGTTTGTGACAGTTCTCATTTGTTGTATATGACGTATGGAGTTGAGTGCCATACAGGTGCATTACCCTAAGCATTTCCTTCTGTATCTTCCATTATCTTGGTATGTATTGCATCATGGCAATAAAAGGTTGCAGGTGAATGCCCAGTAGTGACATGACTGTTCGATACTCCTGGTACTATCTTGTTACTGATATAAATATCAGTTTAAAGATTTGAAATGTAAACACAGGGTGAATGTTTGCACCTCCAGGGCATCTGTACTATTCTTTCTTAATTACGTTTTATGCTTTATTAATAACACGCAACTATGTTGTGATTAGCAGCTGTCAGTATGAGATGTACTTTTTTTTAGGTTTTGCTGCTTATTTTCCACACGTACAAGTACAATATCACATACAAGCCGAATAACTTAATTGCATGTTTTTGGAGGTGTGGGAGAAGCTGGAGCCTGCAAACTCTTTGCAGTTAAGGAAGCTTTTTTAAATGCACAATCAGACAAACATGACCAATTACAAAATATGAAAATGTACCACCTAGGAGTTTGTATGAATGCTTTAAAGCAGGGGTGCCCAACATGTGGATTGCAATCTACCGGTAGATCGCAAAGGCAACACGAGTAGATTGCGGAACCCTGCCTTTCAAAATAAACTCTACCGCGGACAGTTATAAGCGCCAAAGAGTTATTAAGGCCAAGTTTTTATTGTTGGTAGATAATTTTGACTTGGCCATTTTAAAAGTAGCTCATGAGCCAAAAAGTGTGTGCACCCCTGCTTTAAAGCAAAAAAAAAAAAAAAAAAAACAGCACTGAATGCCAGTATGAACATGGTCTAAAGTTGTCCTTTTCCTGGAATTCTACACACTGCTGATGAAAAGCCTGGTTATAGAAGCTGATTGGACAATTTTAGACACCAAGCACCATAGTCTTTCTTTTATCTTTACCATGAGCTGTTGACATTTGGGTTAAGTTAAGGGACACATGAGCACGCTGCTTGCAAAATTCAATAGTACAATAGTACAAACATAAAGAAGAAAAAAAAACAGCTTTGACCAATTAGATTCTTCCTTTTTTCCAAATCTTTCTTAAAAGTTTCTTTCTTTAAACAACAGAAATTTTACAGATGTCACTTTTCCTTGTGAAAACTGTGTAACTTCAATGAAATGAAAAAAATATTTTACAAACAGCCAGGTTGGCTATAGGTTACGGATGTTGCAACAATAGTTTCCAATTTATGGCAGTTTATATTACATTTTATGTAAAATGTCGATAATTGGGGCTTTAAATGGCATTGGTTGTAACAATCCATTACATTGGATCAGGAATTATTCAGAAAGCTTATGGCTAGTAATGAATCTGGCATTATAAAACTGGCCAATTATAGATCTCATGTTGTGCACAATCAATGGAATAAAATAAGTCATTGTCATCACACTATACAGTATATCACTGTGGCTATGAAATCTACTCTGGGCCTGATTTATTAAAGCTCTCCAAGCCTAGAGAAGATCGACAATCATGGGAGAACCTGGGTGATCCTAAATCTAGAATTTATTTCCTAAAAATTATTTTTTATTAGCTGGCAAATATTTTCAGTTCTGGACCAAATCCATTCCAGGTTTGCTGGATCTCCAAGATTCTTGCATGATAGCCTATCTTCTCCAGTTTTGGAGAGCTTTAATAAATCAGGTCCTATGTGTAAAAGTAGTTAATGCATACTATAACCGGTATGTGCAGGATGTAAAATGACAATTCAGTAACCTCTTCAACCAGCCTCCAGTTACTGAATTTCATGTTTGCATCCTGAGAATAACAGTAAATGAGTTTTAGGAGTCAAGTGGGGAGCTTTAAGAGACTACTTCCTTTTTTTATCTCTTTGGTGTTCTCACTGCCTATTATATATGTATATTGTATATGATGTGTGTTTTATTCAACCCATATATTACACTGAATAGGCTGAGCAATGTATACTTTTGTAACATTGCACTTTTATCTTGGGAGTGCCTATATGTCTTGTCTGTATGTGTATTGACTTACTTGTTAAACCCACCCAATATTTGTTTTCGTTATTGTAATAAGGCCATCATCAAACCTTATTTTTAAGCAGACCTTTTGCAAAGCGGGAAAGAAAATGTTGCAGTAAATTTAGCTGTATTAAATTATCACAAATAACACAATTTAATGCATTTTACATCTGATCTGATTGCAAATGCCAAAATAACAAGAACTGCCAAGCTTTGAATTTTCTTTATATATGTGTTATTGCTATTTATTTGTTATGTTGAAAATCCTAAATAAAGAATGTTTAAAAAAAAATAAAATCGTAGCATGCACATAATTTTCATCGAACATGTAACAGATTTGACAGAAAAGAGCCTCATATTATGCAACTTTTTCAGATAAGGCTGAAAAAATTGAAAAAAGCTGATGTGTACCTATCCCCCTGCTCGCTGTTATCAGTGGGATCTGCGCTCATCTCCATATCTCTGTGTAGGGTGTTTGTACCTCAGGTCACTCTATCTGACCCAATGAATTCACTCGCATTTCTCTTTTTTGCTGCCTAGTTCCAGAAAACACACCCGAGGTGAATGGACATTGTGACTTTCACCCAGGAAGCGCATGCAATAACTGTCAGCAGCTCTGGAGTTTTTTTAACCCTTGACAAGCTACGGAGTAGAAAGAACTTTTTTGATACCAAATGATATGCAGGACTCTTTACAGAGTCGATTGGGCATACATACAGGTCCATAGAATTGTTATGGTGCTACATAAGTTATGAAGATCCTCTATTTTTAAAGAATGTCATTGCATCCTCCAGGCTGGACTGATATGAACATATGTTGTGGCTCGAAATCTGATATAGAGATAAAAAAAATGATAGCACATAAGGCATGGATGGCACATTTTTGCTTGTTTGCCTGCTATCATTACCTCGTGCTGTCTTAATCACTTTTTGTTACATCTATATCATCTGTGAACAGCTCAGAGGGTTGTTTATTGGTGTATGCAATCATACATAGCATCATTTGCCATTTATTTTCCCTACTTAAAGCTAGTTGTATTCTAGGCAGCCAAAAAAATGATCCAAAAAAGTATGATCTGACTTCAATTGCGGTGCGCTTCTTGTAGGTGAGTGCCCCCATAGACAGCACTTATTTTTAGGTAAACAGAGGCCAAGGTAAAATTACTCTTTGGTATGCATGATCTTATGGTACCCATACATGACCGAATAAGCCTACGTTCACATGCCAGGGGACTGCTGCCTCTAGGGAGACAATGGGCCTGATTTATTAAAGCTCTCCAAGGCTGGAGAGGATACACTTTCCACAGTGAAGCTGGGTGATCCAGCAAACCTGGAATGGATCTGGTCCATGATTGAAAACATTTGCTAACAAATAGCAAGTTACTTTTAAGTAATCTATTCCAGGTTTGCTGGATCACCCAGCTTCACTGTGGAAAGTGCATTCTCTCCAGCCTTGGAGGGATTTAATAAATAATGCCCAATATATGCAGCTTCTCTTGGTGGCAGCTCCATAGAGAATGAATTGGGGTGGCAGTGAGCGGTACTAGTGCTGCTCACTGTCATCGGCTGTGCAATGATGGTTCCTTAAGAAACAGTGCTGGGGTGTGAGTGACTGAGCCGTAAGGTACCAGCCATAGGAAGCCACACGGAATTGATCAATCTCAAAGCAGGTCGGAACTTAGACTTAACATGTGTTGTGCACACTACAGTGCTGTGTAAGCTGGGTTGAACAATGGAGGTAAGTTTACTAGTGTAACCACAATGACACAGTTATCAACATGAGCTGTCCACAAAAAACCATATACATAATTATTAAGCAATTAAACAACTTGTGATTCCCTATTTCTGGCATCTATATTGGATATGAAACATACAGATCTGTTCTAAGAGGGCTCTACTGCGCTTCATATTAGTATATTGGAGGGCTTTCTGGTTCCCTCTAGCCCACCTCACTATAACCCATCAGAATAAAAATATTAAAAAAAGAATGAATGAAATCTTGATAATTTAATTTTCTTCTGATCACCTGATGTCCCACGTCAAGATGAATCAGTTATGGTGGATATTTGTGTGAATGAACTATTTTTCCAAAAAATAGAATAAAGGTTTCATGAATGAATATGAATTGAGAAGAACTAGACCCTGCCTGCAATGT
This sequence comes from Pyxicephalus adspersus, assembly GCF_032062135.1. Lineage (NCBI taxonomy): Eukaryota > Metazoa > Chordata > Amphibia > Anura > Pyxicephalidae > Pyxicephalus > Pyxicephalus adspersus. Next base: position 138,853,744 of record NC_092859.1, on the reverse strand, counting down.
GATTTTACAACATATTGCTAGAACTCTATATCCACCTTTGGGAGCTGATAGGGGCCCCATAGTCATTTGCAGTTAAGTGTGTACAAAGAAATGAGTCCTCATGACCTCATTATTGAAACTCTGCTTTTATTTCACTTTCACTTCAACTGATATTGTATAAATGCTTCACAGCAAGGTCAATATATGTAGAAGTATGATAACAATTGCCTTTATTCTGTGATAAGATGTAAAGCACAATTCCGCCCAGGACACTATCTGCATGGAGTTTATATATTCCCCCTATGTTTGCTTGGGTTTCCTCCAGGCATTCTGGTTTCCTCTCACATCCCAAAAATATGCAGTTTGGTTAATCAGATTCCCTTATACATTATTCTTTGACTGTGGTAATGACATATGACCATGACAGGGACATTAGGTTATGAGCCCCTTTGATGGGCAACTAGTGACATGACTATGGGAATTTGTAATAAAATAAATAAACTTAATAAAATAAATTGCAGATTACACCGGGGAACAATTTTGAACAAATTTTTTGTTGACTTAAATTTTTAAGCTAATTTACACTAAAATAGATATGCTGATTCTGAAAGTGAGGTTAGTTTTCTTCTATCACATCAGGTTTTTTCCCTACTGCTTATATTAATGCGATTACTGTAGCGTGGATTTGTATAGGCTAATAATTTCCACACAAGACAGTGTGGTCAGAGGTTGTGTGCTGCTCTACATAGTGAATAAGCAAAATGTATTTTTCTACTTACACACGTATTTCCTTTCTTTCAGATCATGTCTGGCTCTGCTGTGTCTCGTCGTAAGTGCCTAAACAACCCAGATTCATTTTGATATATCTGTGGCAATTTCACCATTCTCAGTCTAAGGGCGAACGTCAGCACATTTGTAGAAGAAGCCTATTTGGCATATTTCAAAGTAAAACCTGGTGATCAAGATAGACCTTGGGCCCCTAATAAGGTGTGCAAACAGTGTGTCGAGGGTTTACGGATGTAGACAAAGGGAACATGTGATAAGATGCCATGTAGTATACCTATGGTTTGGCGAGAGGAGATCATTTCAGTGACTGTTACTTTTCTATAGTGAAAATTTCAGGATATAACAAGAAAAGTAAATGTAACATAGAGTATGCTAGTCTACCATCGGCTATACGCCCAGTGGCTCATTCAGATGAAATCCCAGTGCCAGTTTTTGTTACACTACCCTCTCTTGAAGAACATGATCATGGTGATGAACTAGGTGACCACAATGATGAAGAGTTTGAAATTGTCAAGTTGTTTGTAGGGGATTTGATCAGCATGAGTTGAGTGATTTGGGACTATCAAAAAAGGGTTTGGAACTCCTAGCATCGAGACAGCGTGAGAAAAAACTTATTTGAAAAAGGAAGAAGGAATTGTACTTTCCAAACAGAGAACTTGCATTTCTGCAGTACTTTAGAACTGACAGTGGCTTTGTGTATTGCCATAACATACCTGGTTTAATGGAGGAATTGGGAATTCCAATCTATAACTCAACTGAATGGCGACTATTCATTGATAGCCCAAAGCGGAGCTTAAAGTGTGTCCTCCTTCACAATGGCAAAATATTTGGGTCAATCCCAATTGGCCATTCAGTTTCTCTTTGTGAAGAATATGCAGACATAAGGAGAGAGTGATTGAATTGTTGCAATATCACCAACACAATTGGGTCCTCTGTGTTGACCTTAAAATGGTATGCTTCCCTCTTGGTCAGCAATGCGGATACACCAAGTATCCCTGTTATCTGTGCATGTGGGACAGCAGAGCTTGTGAGAGGCATTGGGTGGAAAGGAATTGGCCTCCAAGATCTGCCCTAAAACCAGGTGATCCAAAAATAAATAAAGGACGGTGTGTTTGATGGTCCACAGATTCGGCAGGTCATCAAAGATGAACATTCCATGAGGACAATATCAGAAATTGAAAAGAATGCTTGGTTATCATTCAAAGCCATTGTCAAGGACTTTCTGGGAAACACACCAGCAAATAATTACACAGAAATTGTCCTGAAATTCTTGGAGTGCTACAAAATACTTGCTTGCAATATGAGCATCAAGCTGCATTTTCTGCATAGCCATCATTCTAACTTCCCGGAAAACCTTGGTGCAGGCAGTGATGAGCAAGGTGAACGATTCCACCAAGATTTGAAGGTCATGGAAGGACGGTATCAGGGTAGATGAGATGTACATATGATGGCTGACTATTGTTGGAGCATCCAGCAGGATTGCCCTAACATTGAACACTCCAGGAAAAGATATGTGTAAATTTTTACCTTAACTGCTTACCCGATTAATTTTCAAATGTTTTACTGTAAAAAAATGTCATAGAGTAACAATACATTATTTAAATAAACAGTACATCCATGGTATTATTTCATTATTTTTTCATTGTATGTAAAATTTTTATGTTTTTTGACAAAAATTGGAGGGTACCCTGTATCATAAAAACTGGACGTGATAGCAAAAACAAGGGTCATTTCTGGATTCACCACCCAAAAATTAGTGTAACTCAAAAAATGCATTCCCCAGTGTTATCAGTCCTTCAAGTGTGGTGGCAACATTTTTCTTTTAATTTCTCTGATTAACAACATTTAGCAAGAAAAGAAAATACCCGTTGATCTTGCTAGAAATAGTGTGAACTTGTTACCTCCTGTGAGCTGAAATGGAAGGAAAACTAACGTTTTCTTTCTTGTATAAACTACTAATCTTATCACACCATATGCAATGAGGATAAACAAAGGCAGACATGGTAAACGTCCAGCTTTGGTGACAACCATGGTTTCTTCTAATAATTCATTGGCGTGGTGAGAGAAGCCACCCAGGGAGGAAAAGTATGTTATGTGCAGGATTACTAGGTGGAATTTAAGGTGAGAAAAAGAAAACTAATGTAGCCACTATTTTTTGTTTAGCGGTTGAATACACCAAAATTCATAGTTATGTCAAATTTGGGAGGTGAATATATTTACAATGAAACTGATATAGTGGAGAGGATTACAAGAGCTCATGATTTAAACCCTCATATCACGTATTTCTTCTGCAAGTACAATCTCAGATGTTCATACATCTTTGTTCATACATGTTCTGACCCTGCATACAGTAACATTTCCATTCTGTTTGTTGGTTCTGTAAGTGCGTCTTGTTAATTGTAGTAACAAATACAACAAAGGCTTCTTTATAGCTCACTCACCACAATATACTTGCAGCTAACAATAATGATTTACATAGAAGGTTTTCATTAAATCACACACAGTCAGCGTCATCTAACGCAGTACAGCAAATCTGACTATGTACACGAAGATGTCTACAATATAGAATAACACATAAACTGAATGTACCTTTAGGAATGGAGGTTGTGTCCTGGCAGGCGAGCATCCACTAACACAGCGGCAGCATGGATTCTTTGTTTTATATTTCAAAGCAGGAATGCCCTGTGCCCTTGGCATGTAAACCTGCTTATCTATCAGTGCAGTATATTTTTGATTCCTTAGTGTCTTTGACCTCAAACTTCTAGTTATACTATAACCAGCCCTTCCCCACTGTAGGGAAGACAAGACAGAACCCTGATAGTGCAAGATACACCTTAACCCCATCATTGCCAAAGGTATGCTAGTAACTGTACACTTGTTATCATCTCCATCTATAAAATTTAAAGCCGAACTAAACTCTTATTTAACTTAATACTCCTCCTCCTACTTACTTAAAAAAATTGCGATCAATTATTGCAGAAGGCACAGCCAACGTCTCTTTTACATCAAAATAATGTCACCTGCCCGATCACAATTTTTTAAATTTTCTCATCAGCCCCTAGGGTTCCATCGTGGGCGCCTCCATTTTTAGGTCTCCTCTTCCTGGTTCCAACCTTCGGCCATCTTGATTGGCTGGGCTGGATCCTAGCAGCCCCTGGGAAAGCTAGATAGCCGTCATAACCCAGCATTGTATGCGCCACTCAGCATTTTGATTAAAGAAGACCGAAGGGGCATTGTCTGTCTCTCTTTTGTAATATTGAACCTGCCTGATTGCAAATTTTTGTTTACGAAACTATAATTCTGCATTAGCACAAACAGCTAACTGCGCAGATGAAATACAGATATGGGCGCTATTTTAGCTGCCAAAAGAATTGGTCGCTGTGAATCCAATTTTGAGAATTTTTTGGCTCTGCCACATAGCATAGCCCCATCAGGCAGAGTTACGAAACTAAAATGTTTTCTGCTGCAGTTTTACTTTTATGTCCTGTGCCCCCCATACCAAAGCAAATGGACAGTGAAAAAAGGAAAGAGCAGACTAATTAGCTCATCTCTTTGCTACTCTGCGCTCTCCTTCTATCAGCATACTCCTTGCACTGCTTACATGGCAGCACAATTGATTAGCTTCTTGTGCAGCTACTCTGTAACCCTCTCTAAGCTTTGCTGTAAAGGGACTGCAAGAGACTGATAGCAAGACAAATTCAGGAATAACAATAATGATAAAAAATAAAGAATGTATTAATAAAAAATATATATACAAAGTTGAATGTGTGTCATTTATATCTGCCCAGAGTTCAGCATTAGTACAAAGGGTTACATTTATAAAGCAGTAGTATGACCTTAAATTGAAACTAAACCGTCTAAATAAAAAGTTGTGACCAGGCAGATCCTTTATTGCAGATGGAACGGGCGACGTCCCTTCTGAAATAAAATAAACTTACCTGCTTGATTATGCTACCTGCCTATTATGGGAGAACCTGTGTGATCAAACAAACCTGGAATAAATATGATCCAGGATTTACAGCGTACCTAAATTCAGAAATTTCACTTTACAAAATTCTGTTTTTTTTAAGTGCAATACCCCTTTTTAAAAGGCGATCGAGAATGAATGGGAGCGCAGAGGTGCTTCTTGGCTGCTTCTTCTGCGCATGCCGGAGCATCTCAGGCATGTGCAGAAGGAGCCTTTTCGTGCAAACCAAAATCTTTGTCGATCTCCCGCATCCTACGTCACCCTATCTTGTGCCTGGGTTGGGTGACGTAGGATAAAGAACCAGGAGGAAGAGGAGAAGATGGCGCCCAGAGCGCTAGCTCTAGGATGAATGTCAGGATGACGTGGGACTTGATGCAAAACACCCCCGGATGGATCGGACTGCCTTGCGGAATTGAAGGTAAGTGTATTTATTTGTTTTTGCCAGTTTTCAGTTTAGTACCTCTTTAAAGTGTTTGTTAGTAGCAAATCATTTTTAATTGGGTGATTTGCTAAGTTATCCAGGTTCTCCGATGATATCTTCTCCAGTCTTGTAGAGCTTTAATAAACGTCTACGGATATAAACTTGGTGAGCACAGAATCAGGGTGCTGCTATGTTCGGGACCCATCAACAATAAATGGCACTGCTGCACAAGACACACATTTTCAAATTTTTCCGCAGTAAGAACCTAACTTTATAATCATTTTTAATGGGAACATTTTTGTAGGTCATTTTCGTGGATTGTGTTGTTACTTAAATAAGAGCAATGCATTTTGTATTATATATTTTGTTATCTTTTAGTTATTACATTATATTTGTATTTTTGAGTGAAAATGTATAAATTGCTCGAGTCCATAAGAGCCACAAGAGTTGAAATGTTTAATATACAGAAAAAAAGACTAAACTCTTCCAGAGCTGAAACTGTCTCTTAGCAACCAGCTACAGCAGCGCCTGTTCCTAGCTCGGTACCTTCCTTCACCTCTCTGTTTCCTGCGGACGATTTTCCGCGCTCACCGGCTTCAAACATGGCTGCGCCCGTAGAGTACCACGGTGGGGAATAGCGGATGTAGATAAAGCTGGTTTAGCGTGCTTTGGAGGTTTATAAAGGACTATGGGCATGTGTAACCCATGCTGGACGGGGCTGGTCCGTACCAAGACCGTGTGGCTCTCTCGGGTGTGTGGAGCTCAGTATGTGACAGGCAGAGAGGGCACTCAGGAGACGGTGTGCCATGGCTGTCACCAGAACATGTCCAGGAAGCAAATTACAATAGAATACTCTCACCCTAAAACCCACAGAGCAAAGGGCGTCCATGAGAGACAGCTGGGGAAATCTCTCTTCCATTGCCAGCATGTATACAAGTCAATGACAGATCTGAGTGTTTCAAGTCATTCTGTCATCAGTAGGAGACATCTCAGCCTCCAGGCCCAGGATAGATCATGGGGCATCAAGCTGCATTGTGGTAGTCGGAGGTTGTCGGGGAATGACAATTCATGTACACAGACACACAGATCCCATCTGCATTGTTGTAGTCAGAGGTTGTTAGGAGATGACAATGCTTGCACATTCACACACAGATCTCACATTCACTCTAGCTGTCAGACATTGTCAGAGGATGTCAATCTGTCCACATACACACACAGATCCTGCCCACCTTGGAATGTCATGTTCTTTGGAACTGATCAGTTTGCACTGGAATCGCTGAAAATTCTTCATAAATACAGGTGATTGACTTTGCATAAATAAAAATAATATTAATATATTTGTTATACAGGATCATTTATTTCTAACATTATGTGTTTTTTTTTTTTTGCTGTTTAAATTGCTAAGCAATAGTTTTGCTGTACATAATTTTGAAACCGTACTCTTTCCAGCTCTGTTCACCTTTTTCTAGATAACCGCACAAACCTCAACTCCATATAAATGCAATGTGGATGCAGAACAGCAGAGACAAGGCAGGATCTACAAGTGAAAATGATGCTGCTAACAAAAATGTTACTTGTTGCTGCACTCATTCTTAAGAATAGTATTTGCCTGATTATCGGCTCAGGGCTGATATCGGACGAGAATCTTGCATGTGTACAGGGTTCATTGTCCGAACAACCGCCCTGGCGGATCCACGGACAATGGTCAACCGTAAAAGAAGTGGGAGAGGGTGCACAGCAGGGTGCCGCTCCGTCGTTTTCCCCTTCCCCTCTCCATAGATCAGAGTTGCTCTGTATGTACAGCACTGGTTCGTGCATTGTGCAGTCTTTGCAAAGGATTGTGAAAGATCCTTTCCAAAGACAATTATTGCATGTGTGTACATAGCCTTAGTCACACATCAGACACAAACATTCAGATAACTGCAGCAAGCTGAGCACCTGAGCCAGGCCAGAAATTACAGCTTACATGATTTTTCTATCAGGTCAGAAAGGTAAGTGGGACAAGAACTGTGGAGGTATTTGAAGGCAAAGCACAGGATCTTGAATTTAATTCTAAGGTGAAATGGAAGCCAAAGAAGCGAACTACAGGGAGGCAGCAGAACAGGACGGTTGGGACGGATGGATGAGTTTGGCTGCAGCATTCATAATGGATTGTAGAGGAGAGAGTGGGGTTAGTGGAATACCAGAGAAGGAGGAGGTTACAGTAGTCCAGACTAGAGATGATAAAAGGGTGTACAAGGAGTTTGATGGTCTCTGGGGACAGGTAGGGGCGGATTTTGGAGATGTTCCACAGGTGAAAATGTTGTGCTGACTTTATTTCCACTCAAAGATGTATTTACCTAAAGCACTATACAGAGCTCAGATTACTGTGCAAAGCCAGGTTGATGAACAACATCAGAGGACACCTAAAAGTTGCTCTCCAGGAGTTGTGCGTGACTACACAAGCTGAATCATGAAACTATATTATTCTGTCTTATGGACAGAACAGGAAATATTTACCAGGATGAGAGTTTTTGCTCTAAAAAAAGATTTTTGGTTTACAAAAGTTGTCAGCTGGGATTTGTACAGCTTTCTGTCTTAAATAGGACTGTCTACATTGCCTAGAAAATGTAATTGTTCATATGCAGGGAAACAACATATAAATTGGATGTTTAAGTGTCTTTAAACCTTGAAAATGATAATTAGCTAATGCTTTTTTTTTAATGAAGCTTTGTGTTAATGCTTTCATTTGCCACCAGTCTCTTATTTACTGGCAAGTTCTACCAACTGCCTGAGGCATTTTGTATGATCAGTTGGCAACCCCTAGCTTGCTAATCAGAACTATGGAGCTCCATGCCGATGTGTGGTATGATTTTTTATATTTTATGTCTAATTGTCACCTTTTATCTTCTTTTATTGACAAAACAGTAAAACAGAAGAGGCTGTAGTTGGAAGACTGGAGGTGGTTTCCTTACCGAGTTTATCGCCAAAAGGATTTCCAGTGACAAATTTTGCAGAAGACCAAGGACTACCAGTTCACAAGTGGCCGGATACAGGGCAGTGTCATGAGTTTGATGTAGGAGTGGTGGCTTCCTTTGGAAGTCTCCTCAGTGAAGACCTCATTTTAAAATTCCCTTAGTAGGTAAAATACAGTATCATTTGGGTGAACATTCGTCTAGTTCTGTACTAAAGTGGTATGTTTTTTTTACAGTGGGATCTTGAATGTACACCCCAGTCTTCTTCCAAGGTGGCGAGGACCAGCTCCCATAATCCATACAGTGCTTAATGGCGATGAGAAAACTGGAGTCACAATCATGCAGATTAGACCAAAGAGGTACAGCAGCAGTGTTCATCAATACATATGAAAGCATGTTTACTCATGATATATTATTATTAATATTATTATTAATAAACAGGATTTATATAGCGCCAACATATTACACAGCGCTGTACATTAAATAGGTATAGTGGCTGATATTCATATTTGCCCATGATATAGTGGTTCCTAAAGGTAATCTCATCACCCTTCAAGCAGGTTAAATATCATGAACAATATCAACATTTCATTTTTCTGACCCTTTATGTTTAGTGCTACATGGAATCTATCCATGATGTGCATTGAATGGGCAGAATCAAAGGTCTACAAAAGAGTCAGTGAATATAAAAAAAGTTTGTAATGATGTTGACAAAGAAAGCTGTGACACATACAGCAATAAAAAAAGCCTGGGTCCTTAACCATTTCCTGCTCTTTGGGGGAAAAAAAGTTTTACTTACACTATGAAATTGTATTTATATAGCGCCAACCTATAAGGCAGTGCTTTACAATTTCCATAGTCATTCCACTAACTGTCCCTTAGAGGCTACCAATCTAATGTCCCTACTATAATCATAAATTATTAACATAGTCTAAGTTCAGTTTTTTGGTGGAACACCATGCCAAACTGTATGCTTTCAGAATGTGGGAGGAAACCCCTGTAAAACATGGGGAGAACATGAAAACTCTATGCGGATAGTGTCCTGGCTGGAATTCGAACCTGGTACCTAGTGCTGCAAACCACTGAGCCATCATTCTCTTTTACATAATGGCCTGTGTATTAGTTATGTAAATTATCTAAGTTTTTAACATATATTTTAAACATATTTAATACATATAAAATAAGTAGCATGTGTAGCAACATGTGTGCATAATGTGGGGACTTGTTTTCACAGGTGCACATTTTATTTTAGGGCTGTCATCATTCTATATGGTTCACCACTGACTTGGAACAAGCATGTGCATATGAGATGTTGGGCCATGCAATATGTATATGCTTGTTTCATGTCAGATGCTAACTAAGCAGTGAAGTATGCTCAATGATGACAGCCCTGAACTTGCACATGGAAAAGCAAGTCAGCTATGGCTGCTTCCCAAACACATTTCTTTAGCTGTTTGTGCCAGGCAGTTCTCAATTGCCAGATATTTGTAGGGCTTGTGGGATAGATTCATGGCAGCTACATGAGTAATGTTTTGGTCAGCTGAGGAAGCATACTGGCATACAATGCTACCAGATGATTGGAGATCCTGGAGCCTGGGAAGGTCATTTTAAGAAGTAAAGCATCTGGGGACCTTTTCATACTATAAAAATATTAGTTTATAGTCTTGCATAATTTTTTATGAGACAAGAGAATACTGGACATATGTTCCTCCATGGGGAACTTGGTTCATGTCAATGAACTTATTAAAATACAGCTGTAAGCAATAGAAATGCCAATCAATCTGATTTGTATTGCAGAGCACATTTGATTTTCGAGTTTTCATAAATAACTCAAATTCTCAAATTTGGTGCAATGCTTTGTAAGGTTTGATGTGATTTTTATATGTTTAGGTTTGATGTAGGCCCTATAGTGATGCAGCAGGCGTTCCCTGTTCCTCCTATGTGCATGTCCAAGGACCTGGAAGCAGTTCTGTCAAAACATGGAGCTGAAATGGTAAGAGTGTACTAACTATTTGTAAGGTAGATAATCAATATGAGAGGGAAATCTCATGAGCACCATGCAAAGTGTCATCACTAACATTTTAGGAAGGTGAAACCATGCAAAATGTGGCCAGGGTCTATGTTTATGTTATAATGTTGACAATGGGGTCCTGTGAAACTTTCACTGGCTTGTTCCTGCTTTGGGTTTTTTCAAACTAAAACTCTTTTTAATAAAATGTTAGGGCCCATTGTGTGTTAATGCATGTTAGATCACACATTGACTTGTATTGCATTAAGGCAGCTGCTTGAAAATGAATGAGCTGCCAAGGCACAATAATGTGACAAAAAGCACATGACCCTTTTTATAGTTTTTACTGTGCGTTGGGGCATTCTTTAACCCTTTGACTATTCATGACAACACAGCACATGAATAAATGGATGTGGAAGGTTTAAATGGCCCCTTCAAAGAACATTGCCACATTGCATACCATACATATATAAGAGCTACAGATTATAGGATATAGGACATGTCACAGGCATCAGGGAAATGAAAGATGTGCACAGTTGGACTTAACATGGTTAGACAATTGTCTTTCCTTCTTTTTTTTTTTTTTCAGCTTGTGTCCTGTTTGAAAAACTTACCTGAATATTTAAGCACTACTAAAGAACAGCCAAAAGAAGGTGTAACATTTGGTAAGTAATTTATTTTCCTTTTTCCCCTCTTTGTATCTTGCTAAAATGTTTGTTGACAGCCAGGTCAGGAAAGTCCCATAATGACGTAATTTTTTTCTTTTACTTATGCAGGAATTTTAGTTAATCAATTGTGTAATTGTATATTACCAAGTGCCAGTCTGCATGCAGAATATATCGGACATAAGCTACGATAATCATTTACTGCTCAGTTGGTTATAATAAGGGCCAACTCTTTTTCCATTTTTTTTTTTCAGCCCCAAAGATCTCTGCTTCAGTGAGCTGTGTCAGATGGGAGGAACAGACCCCAGAAGAAATTATGCGCCTAGAACGTGCCGTTGGATTTGCGGTAACCAGCTTACATTCAGTTGTGAAAAGTTTTATACCCTGAAGGCTTTAGTGCTTACAATTCATTTTTTCATTGTACCAGAAGGCATCACATTAGTTTGGGCTTAGTTAAAGCACTTTTTTGTTGTTGTTGTTCAATATAAAAAATAAAAGCTGAACTTCAGCCAGATAAAATATACAAAGCGTAAAGCTGCTCAGTATCAAAGAAAAAATAAGTTAGGGTTTAAATTTATAAAACAGTGAATCTTCCTTTTCTGATTCCTGAAGTATTTTGTTTATGTGCTGCAGCCTTTAGCAACTGATTTATGTCTGATTGTGTCAGCAGTAAAAGGGTTAACACACGTGCACCTACCTTGGGCTTTTACAGCAATGCAGTGCACTGCAACATATGATTTTTATATTTTTGTGTGTTGTACTTCAGTTGCCTTGGCAAATCATATAGGGCTACCACTCTAAATGAAGGGGTGGAATATATTAGGCAGCAAGTAAATGTTTAGTTCTTAAAAGTAGTATGTTGGAAGCAAGAAAAATAGTTAAGTGTAAGGATCTGAACATTTTTACAAAGCCAAAATATAATGGCTAGATGACTGGGTCAGATTGTTACTAAAATGGCAGGTGTGGCAGGCGCAGCACCATGAGGTGCCTTGTGCGCTGTGGCATTAGAAAAATTATGATTTCTGTTTCTCTTTAGTCCGATCAGACTGTCTTTACTCTATAATTCCTCTAATACCGTTCCATAAAAGTAGTAGGTTTAAAGAGCACACCAAATACTTTAAATAACTTCTTTATTAACTTCAAACTTTCTTCATATAACACTGCTGATTCTGCAGCAGAAAGTCTATGTACAAATGTGTTGAATAAAGTATCACAAAATGATGGTTGAAGTTTTGATGATAATGATAATGATACTGATACTGGTGATGGTAATGATACTGATGTTGATGATGATGCTGAAGATAATAATGCTGTTTGTTGTTTATGCTGTTTATGTGTTGATACTGGTGGAACTGCAAGCAAACACATGAGAGGTTCAGCAGACAGTCCCAATCACTATTAAACTACAGTAATCTATATAACTGCATTAAATACCTTTTTGGCCTTTTGTCTACTTCTATGAAACTCTCTGGCTGGAACTCTGGCTGTTCTCTCTCTCTCCTCTCTCTCTCTGTTAGCACGCTGAATACAGCATGGTTTGCTAGGGAATTTCCCCATGAACACAGTGTAAGGCTGGTTGTGATTGGTTGAGGCCTCTGCATAGTGTAAGACTCACTGTGATTGGCTTATCTGCACTAATAACCTAGGACAGGTTTTAGCTGGCCAGCTACAGCAGGTCTTGTATGTTCAAAGCTCACCGATACCTGTGGGCTTTGGCCTGGTCTGATCCTACAGAAGAGCTGTACACAAACTGCTGAAACACCTAATGCTAACCACCAAAACACAGTGCATTGCAGTTTGTTGTGTATAGCGATGCATAGCCACAGACTGATGAAATTGTGTATGCTGAGCTCAGTGCGCTAATAAAATCGCCTAAAATGGCCTGGACAATAAGTTTTCTTTTCGATCATGTAGGTGGTTATGTGCATGTGGATCATTTACCTGGGAAAGTGATAGCAGCAGGATATCTGCTGCTAACATTATCGTACCAGATACCACAGGCCCCTTTCAGAGGTCTTGTAGAGGCCAGGACACGATGAGCCAGAGCTGTATTAGCATTACAAACTATACAATATTAGGTAGGTAGGTGGTCATATCTTTTTGACTGATCAGTATATCCTTAATTTTTTGTCTGTAATCTCATTTGATATATATTATTTGTAAAGATAATTTATTGATGTGAAATACATGATCTGCAATTAATAAACTCACTGCTATATTTATGGCTTTGTTGTAGCTGCCACTACAAGCAGTATGGATGGGCACCCCTGTTAAACTCCAAGGTTTTGTAGGAGTTCCTGATTCGTTAATACCTTCAGGTTAGTTGAATTAATAATTGATTTAAAGCCTGCATTTATTTTTGTGAAATATGTGCTGTAGAAATCTTTATTATTATTATTATTAATAAACAGGTTTTATATAGAGCCAGCATATTAAGCAGTAGTGTATATTAAATAGGGGATGCAAATGACAAAGACACAGGAGGAGGAGAGGACCCTGTTCCAAAGAGCTTGAAATCTAGTAGGTGGGAAGTATCACACAATAGGAGGGGAGTGTTTTCTAGTAATGTATCTTAGTATAGTCTACTTGTTTTGCATGCTAGAGAAAACGTGTCCCGTACTTTCTACAGACCTCCCCATGTTCAGATAGTTACTCCCCTTCCACTGGGGCAGGAGTAGGAGATGTGTTTCACTATATTTAAAAAACACTTAAGTGTAATTCAATGAACATGCTGCTTTGCTCCTTTGGGTAAGTAACTTTATCAGCATCCTTCCCTCTGACAAAGTCTGATAGTAATGTCAGTAGGATAAAAATCACATCTTCGTTATAATACTACTTTTGGTTGCAGAATTTTCAAGAGCCCCTGGAGTTATTCGATATCTTCCTGGACCTCAGATCTTGGTGGTAGGATGCAAGGTGAGTTTATTTATTGCTCAGATTGTACTATATCTACTTCCAAACAGTAAATAGTTGCTTAGTACTTTAATGTAACTACCACATTTTGAGTTAATCACTAGTTGATAAGAAGCTGATAAATTATTCAACATTTAGCTTTCCAGTATGGAGCATACAGACCTGTAATTTAAAGAATAAGTCAAATGATTCTTGCCAATACAAACAGTCATGCTCATCTTAGGCGAGAATCTGACATGTGTACAGAGGTTGCCCGAAGTTGTTCATGGATCACTCCTGATGGCTCTATGAACGACTGCAATAGAAGTGCAGGGAGAGGAGCACAGCAGGATGCTGCTCACTTATTCTCCCCTCTATAGAAGCACACCGGTGCTGCATGTACAGCGCTTGTTCGTTCACATCTCACTCTTTGTTGTATGAAAAATAATTTCCAATACAATAATTGAACAAGTGTACACAGCCGCAGATTCTGATTAAGTATTACTTTCACCTGTGAATGAGCTCTTTGTAAACTGTAACATTTCTAACTACTATGTTTGTTGGCAGAATGGCTGGGTTGGAATCAAAAATGTGAAACATAAGAAGAAACTATCGGCCAAGGATTTTTATAATGGTTACCTGCACCCCTGGTTCACACAGAATTCAGGCCTTCCTATGGAGGAGTGCCGCTTCTCTACACTCTATATACCAGAAAAACCTAAGACTAAAAAGCAGAGACCTGTACCCGTAAAGAACATGTGACCCTTGGCACCAGAGATAAAATTTGCAGCGATGCTGGACATCCAATATTATGCAATACAAATGACCTAGACTGAGGTCTGTTTGTTAACATTAAAACTTTGAACAAGTGAATGTGCCTTTATAGTCAGAAGGGTGATTCTTGTTTTGTTTGTATCATCACTGGATGATAACATTGTTCCACTCTTAAGAACCCAATTAAGGCTATAAAAAAAAAATGGGTGATTCAAAAAAAAATTCTGAGATTTCAGGCAATGTAATTGGGCTCGTCAGTAGGTCTATACAGCACAGGCCTCCTTTTTGCCTTAGGACACCAGGTTATTGGTCTGCCAATAATAGAGTTGGATTTACAGTACAACTTTTTTTAACCTGTTCAGGTTTTATGATTTTGTTCACATTACATGTGCAATTTTTCAGTAGAAAATTGTGTTCAGAAAGGTTTTAGTGTGCTTAAAATTAAGAAACAAAGCAGCGAAAATCTTACTTTATTGTTTAATAAAAGATTTAATTAAAATGCAGCATTCATATTTTGTGATCACAGAGGACGATTGACCTGACTATCAGCTGTAGGCTTACCAGTCCATAATAAATATTCAGTATATCTCTGTATAAAACACCATTCTTTATAGAATTTGTATTTTTTTTAGCATAAAACTAATGTTTAGGCAGTAGTAAAAGTTGTATGTCATTGTCCAGCAATAAGACCTCCTGTAAAATAGAAGTGAGGAGCAGCAGTAATCATTTGATTTAAAATAAGCCTAGGAGATTGTTCAATGGAAAGAAGCTTCTGGTTCCTATCAGGATGGTTTCACCAAAGGAAGATACCACTGCAAGAGAGAGAACAAGAGCATAAAGGGTGAATGAGACAAAAAGGTACCAAATATCAGTAGGGTGGTCCACTTTATTTAGTACAAGGGTGTTTCTTTTGTTAAAAAAGGCTTAAAAAAATTTATACCGACTTGGTTCAAACTCACCGACTACTGGATTTCTCAGTCTGCTTTATTCCCACTTAGGGTTAAAGCTGAACTTCAGCCGTACTTTTAGGCTGGGTCTACACGGACAGTTTTAAAGACTTGTGTAAACATTCCTATGTGTTTTTAGGCACTTTTATTGGCGTTTTAAAGCTTGCCTTTAAACCGCTGCAAAACGTCTATCCCGCTTGACCCGTTTTTATTGCGTTTATCTTTCAAGCACTATTAAATGCAGGAAATTAATGGGCACGTTTACCCATGTTAACCCCGTGTTTTTTCAACGTTGCATGGAGCGTTATAGATAACGCTCAAAAACATGCCTCAAGGAAACGTCCTGGTGTAGAATAGCCTATTGAAATGCATGGGAATTTCAAACATGTGCTTTTAAAGCCTCAGGTTAAACGCTGGGGAAAACATCCTTGTAGACTAAGCCTGCTCCATTGTACAGACTTCTTCTGTACCTCCAGTAGGAGATATTTATCAAGCAAAATTATTTTTCCCAGGTTTAATGTTCATTTGTGACCCATGCATCTAAATTCCTGGGCATCCAGCTGCAACAGATTTAATACATGCAATAGATTTTCACTTTATGCAGATGCATTATTAGGAAGTGGTCAGGGTTGTGCAACTTTAGAGCAATAGGGTAATAAATTGACTCAAGCTGTAACCTTGTTATATGTCTGTCACACATTCCATCTCTGTACTCCTATTTTATATGACTCTCTCTGTGAAAAAAATGGTGAACTGGTGAACTTTTTACATGCATGTGCATTAGAAACTGCTTGGGGATGTCCAGCATCACCCAGATTTTTTTTTAAGCTGGGTGGGAGGAAATTTTAGGCCGGTGGCAACCCCTGTATTGTGACCCAACTCTTCAGTAACCACTCTAAAACAGCTGGGTGGTTACTGAAAAGGGCCGGGTGGTGCGCCCAGCTAAAAAGACTTATGAAGAACACCTGAGGCCCTGTAGCACACGTGGGCATGACACCAGATTTATGTTAGTAAACTATTTTTCAGCAATCTGCCACCTCCTCTCACTGGCTAGATTCTACTTGACTTGCAAAGACTGAATGATGTCACTGAGTCTAAAATAATTTTTTTTTTAACAAAAAGGTTTTATTAAATGATTTTGTTTACACTTTCTGTGTTATGCTCTTACCTCTTCTGACATCCCAGCTGATTTCCTGCCCTCAGTGTTGAATGGTGGTTTTAGGTATCCTTTAAAATACAGTGGTACCAGTTTATGGAATGTGGATAAGCAGTCCTAAGAAAGAGGAAACCATCATTAGTATTCATAACTGTAGCTTGTAGATAATTTTGCTTAGAAGCTTTGAAATCATATATAATGCTAAGCAAATGACATGAAGAGACCTGATCAAGAGCTATTTAGGGTATAGATCCAGGTTATTCTTACTAACACCCAAATTCACCTTTTTGGTGAACTGCTGTAAATAGTCCAGGTCCAATTTTTGAACCATTGTGGAGCGTGAACCTGCAGACCTGCACATGCAATGAAGCAGCATATGTGTAAATAGGCCCTAACTATTTAATCACATACCTGCTGCTCTTTGGCACAGATATAAGTAAACCATTTCAGACCAGCTGCCACATGAGTGATTTCATCAGTATAAATGACTTCCAGTACCCGGGCTGAAGCTTCATCACCCTGAGCTGAGAATCGCTGTAATGTCTGTGGATGGACGTCAAGGCCTCTAAGGGGGAAAAAAAAAATTAAACAATAGGACAGAGTTGGAGGCACACAGGTAAGTTACAGAATGTCAACATATTCCACAAACAAAAATAACTAATCACATTAGTCAAAAAGACACATACTTGAGTATAAACTAATTCAAATATAAACCAAGGTACTTATTTCTACTTGAGAAACCAAAATCAAGTATAAACCTAGGGCAGACATTTTTGCCGTTTCCTGTAAGTATCTACCCTTAGCTTTTCTCACCCCTTACCCCCCCTTACAACCTGCATCTTGCCACTTCTGCCCCTGTTACTAAAGGCCTGTGTTTCACAGTTGCTCTTGTTCCTCTCTAATAGCCTGTATATTATGCACTGTCAGTAATTCACCTTGTCTTCTGCAGTGTCTCCTATCCAGTGTCCTCCCCAGCCCCTTTTAGCCAGGCGCCCCACCTGGGACTTTTTAGTAACCACCCAGCTGGTTTTGGATGCCTATTGAAAATTTTGGTTCACTATACAGAGGCTGCCACCTGCCTACAGATTCTTCCCACCCAGCCTAAAAAAATTTCTGGGGAGAATTTTGCTCCCTTTATGCAGAGCAGTGCATCGGGAAAGCACATATGTAGATGTTTTTTGTTATGGTACTTTCCCTGTGGTTGGAGTCAGCTCTTCTCTGGCCAATTGGTATTTTGTGTGTGGGATTTTGGTTTATGATTGAGCATATATGGTAAGCCCCATCTATGTGTCACAGGGCTCTAGTTATTGACGAGGGTGCCATCCATAGAATTTAGAAACAACTTTCTACAACAAAAAATTATTGTGGATCTTTTGTTTTTTATATTATGCACACCAGTTCATATTTCTTGGACAGAAAAATATCAAGCATACAAGTATGCTTTTGTAGTGTGGAAAACTTGCTTAAAACCTTGACAGGACATAAAACTCAATGCAGATGATGCCAGAGTGTGTAGAAGCAGACTGCATACTATACAATGTTACCTGGCTTCATGGACCATATGTACAATAGCCAAACGTCCCAGGAGGTCATGAGCAGTGTCTGAAGCAGATTGCCACAATCCTGAAAGTTACATAAAACAAAGTCACATGACCCTAAATTGCAAAAAGGGAACAATAAATATGGGATATAGTATTTGTTTTTAGGAACGTACCATTGTGCACAGGAAGATCACCAAAAGTGCTGCCTAGGTCTGTAAGGCGCTTCTGTAGAAGGCAGTAATGCTGAGAAGAAGATGAAGTTGCATGTTAAATGTATTGGTGATATTAAAGAGATTGGAGTACAAACAACAGACTACAAACCTTTGCTTCATCGCCAGCTACTTTCACAAAGTCTGTGAAGAACTCTCTTGGCAGCTTCTCTCCACATTGCAGTTGGAAGAGAGCAAAACGTGCAATAATGTCCCAGGATAGGTCTATGGCCCACTGCTCAATGTTTGCTAGAGAGTGCAGCAATGCAATCCTGCTGGACTACAAGCACAAAAGACAGAAGAATCACCATACCAATCAATCAACCAAGGCAACTTTTTACTAAATATCAGTTTCATTTCAATAGTTTTGTTTTTTAATAATTTATTATAGCTGCAATAAATACAGCGGAAAATCACTACACAATTCCCTGCATTACTGTAGAAACAATGTCTACTCTAAGAAACTCTAAGATCTCAATCTGTAAACAGGAAACTAAAGGCAGCAGAGGTCCCATGGTTGCACAGCAAAAGAAAAGCAAAACTAAATTGTTTTTTTAATTTGAAAAATTCAGTTCCAATATGAGTAATACTTTACATTATTCACTATGATTTCTTTAGTTTGTCTTTACAGTTCCACTTTAAAAGTTTGGCATTAGGCAGGGCTTCTGGCAATTTGAAAGACAGGCAATGTCCCTTCTGAAATAATTCTTATGTGCTTGATCCCAGCTGTCAAAATCTGCTGAGCATCACATGCGCATTTGAGCGTTGATTGCCTGGATACCCAGCAATCCTGGCTTCCCCTTTGAGTGCCAGGGATGGATTAACTTTGCGAGGCTGCATGGAACTTATGTAATCCTAGCCTGACCAATCATATATGTTATATATGTAGCTGGAAGTAGCCATAATTGCTCATTACAGAGGCAGACTCTGCTTCCTGCCTTTCACAGCGCTTGAAGACAAATCCTGCATTTCATATATGATTGGCATGTTGTCAGTTAAGTCAGTTAACTTAATTTAAGTTAAGTTAAGTCAGTTAAATTTAGAAAGTATCTATAGGTAATTAAGCAAAAAAAAAAGTATATATCTACCTATATGGAATAATGGATTATACAGAATGTGTATATATATAAATATATATGTGTGTGTAAAACCATAGGCAAATGAGGAAGGCAATGGACCGCCTGAGACAGCACCCAGCTTTACCCATTGCTGTCAGTTAACATGTATATTACTCTTATGAAATGAGTGTTACAGGTTTACTGTACAAAGTGCTTGCAGATGAATCTCAGCATATAATAGAACATCTGTGAGTGAAGGTTATGTAAATTTGTAACACAACAGTGATGAGAAAATATCCATCAAGTTCAAGCTCTCCTAACAATGTTTAATACCAATACAATAGCGGTAGTTTATTATATTTATTTAAAAGGGTCTTTGCATGGTTTATCAGAAACCTGAGCAGGAATGTGTTGTTAGAACACAAGTTCAGAGTTTCTATGGATACAGGGATACTTATCGTTCCATGCAAAATTAGTAAGTGTTACATGACGCTCAGACAGCTCTTTGGAATGCATGGAAACTGTTAGATGTCTGGAAAGAACCTTTTAGGCGAATGTCAAAATCACAAAAAGAGGTAATTTATTCTACTTCCTAGAAACAAGAATCAAAAGAAATAGAATGAAAAAGAAAAGGTATAGCTCTAAAGGAAGTTCAATCATAAAGGACCATTTTGTTAGCAGCAGAATGCAAGACCAATGATTTCAGGGGGAGACAGCTAGGACTGTCACAACGTACTTCTACAAAGTATTATTTTTAACTAGTATTTATATATATATATATATATATATATATATATACACATATATATATATAATGCAAACACATTACGCAGAGCTGTACAAAGTCCATAGTCATGTGACTACCTGTCACTCAAAGGGGATCACAATCTAATGTCCCTACCTCAATTGCATGTCATTAACACCATCTAAGGACAATTTTGGAAGGAAGCCAATTAACCCAACTGCATGTTTGTGGAATGTGGGAGGAAACCGGAGTACCCGGAGAAAACCCACTCAACACGGGAGGAACCTGGAAACTCCATGCAGCAAATAGTGTCCTGGGCAGGATTATGTTTTATGTCCTATCAGAGATTAGGCCATTTGTGCAAAGCATCAAATCTGTTAAAGAGAAGACCTCCTTCCCCCCCAAATAATACCAGAGGTCTACTAGCTAAAGTCATGTGGTCCAATCTTTGGGTGAGTGTCTAAATATTATTGGATTATTATTGTTCACCTAAATTAGTGTTAAATGGTGTACATAAAACCACCAGTTTTCCTCCTGATAGACTGATGTAATACATTTTTTTATTGGTAATTGATTGCCCCAAACACAATGATACGCAACAACAATACACAAATGTGTACAACATTCTTCCCTCTCAAATAAAGCGGACCCCTTGTACAGAGCCTCCTGGGATACGTATGTCAAGTATCCCAGGAGGCTCCTGGCTGCTCCTTCTACGGATGCCCGATCTGGCCCCGAAGGGGCATTTTCCTACAGTGAGATCGGCTGCCTTTTCTTCCCCTTGCAGCAGGCTACGTCACCCAATCTTGCACCTGTGCAGTAGGAGATTGGGTGACATAAGCAAAAGAAGAAGAATTAGGATAGTGGTGCCCGGAGCTTCCTCCTTGCAAGGATGAGAAAGAATTCCAGGACAGCATTGGACCCGATCAAGGAAAGGTCCAGTGCAAATCGAGGGAACTGCGGGATAAAAAGTAAGTGATTTTTTTTCGGTTTCATTCTGCTTTAAGTTTGCATTATGTGTTGTAAATTGCAAAATGAGCTTAGAAATACAGTACTAACATCAAGCTGACCACATTCATCCTCAGATTACTAACCAGGTAAAGCAGGCACCTAATAACTTCATTCCTTTAAAAACAAAACATATATGAATTACACAGATTTTGAAGCCTATTAGGACTGAATTAGATTCTGTCCCTGACTTACCTGTTTAAATAGTCACAGAGCCTGTGCCATAGGTGGTTGAGTTTTCAGCGATGATGAGATGGAAGCACTCCACACTTCCATTAAGGTAAACTTCCTACAAACTCCCCAGGTGCACAAAACAACATCCATACAATAACATCTTACCAACGTGCCTCCTTTCCCTCTCTTGATCCTGCCAGGTTGTACAATAGTGAGATTTTCTTTTCTCTTCGGTTGGGTTGGAGGTTGTGTTTGACCAATTTCTACAATTTTTCCAGCATTCCATAATACCTGTGCTTGTTGGGTGAGTTTTGCCTGGGGAAAAAAATATGAATATTTATTTCAATTCATTAAACATTTAATTGAGTCAAAGAAAAGAGATGATAAGTAGTTTAGGATTAAATGCAGGAAGACATACCACTTATATAATAAAAACTAACATCCTTTATTTACCAATAAAACCTCACATGCAATATAATATTGGAGACAGCAAACTGTCTCCAATATTATAATGTTCAAAAAATGGGCATGATTTTTTGAAGCTTTCCAAGACTGGAGAGGATAAACTCATCATGGGAGAACCTGGAGGGACAGGGGAGGTGTGGCTCTTTCCTACAGTAAATCTATAGGGTCCATAGGGGTGTGTGTCTGTTAAATTTTTGTGTCCAACTTGTAATGATGTCACAGAATCCCAATCTCACCTTCTCTTCTGGATCTGCAGTGCAAAGGATTCTACATGCCCAATACGTCAGGGAACTTTCGTCTTCTACCCCTTTAGCACTTTCTTCAGATTCTGTATTGCCTGGGAAGAAAAAAAAAAACACACATTTTCTATGGCTTTTGTTGTCTTTAAAGATGAAAAAATAAAATAAATAGAGCTCAGTTAATAAAAATGACAAAGTAAAGCCAAACCTTACAGGCTTGTACAGTTGTACAGGCTTCTCTCCTGTACTGAAAATGCCTACTTTATTATCAAGTTAGGTCAGCTTCTCACAATATGCTTTAAAAGCTACAGAAAGTCAGACAGAGCATTCCCTTATTTTCTTGCAGTTGGCCATTCAGTATCTTCGAGGCCTTTATTCCCCAGCCTTTCTTTCCTTGGCCTGTCCCTTTCAATTTTCAGTTCTCCTAATCATGAAGAACCAGCATCATATGTGGGCATTACCATAGTTTTCAGGAAGCTGTTTAAAGTCCACAGTCTCCTGCCAGCCACTCCCACCAATCCTAATCCACCTGCACTGCAAACACCAGGTGATCCTGTCACTGGGTCTAAAATAAGGTATGAATGAAAATAAAAAGGAAGTACTAAATGTGTGAGATTGTATAGAAACAATAACATTACTTAACATACTTGGTCTCTTTTGGACTGGAAAATATGAACATTTTGCTACACACTGATCAGGCAAAACATTAATACTACTGCAGTGTTCTCCTCAGCCCCTTTAAGCTGGGTGCACCACTCGGCAATTTTCAGCAGCCACCCAGCTGTTTTTGGGTAGTTACTGAAAAGTTAGATTACAATAGAGGGACCGCCAACTTCCTTCAGTTTCCTCCCACCAAGCTTAAAAAAAGTTCTGGGGAGAACACTACTGCTACTGACAAATTAAGTAAAACACGCAGGTCTTCAAACTGCTAAAAATGCTGGTCACGAGAGGAAGGTTTCAGAACAGTGCATTGCAGTTTGCTTTGCATTGGGCTGCATAACTGCAGACCACTCAGTGCCCATGCTGACCCCTGTCCACCGCCAAAAGTGCCTACAATGGGCATGTGGGCATCAAAACTGGACCATGGAGCCACCAAACTCTCAATTTTATTTAATGTTCTCAAGAAATCTAGATGCAATGATGCCTATTTGCAAGAGACTCACTTCCGGCATGACAAGGTCCCCACAATACACAGTAAGCAATTCCAATATAGCTACCATACTTCATCGCCCAACTCCAAATCTAAAGGAGTGAGCATTCTCATTGCTAGCTCTTTGCCTTGTTCCCTTTCCCTGCTGAAAACTGACCCTGAAGGCCGCTTCCTCATAGTACAAGGCAAAGTGAAGGAACAAATGTTTACTTTTGAAAATGTATACCTCCCAAATACTGATCAATTGTCACTGCTTGAACGCGTGCTTACACTGTTGTCTGAGACTGTTAAAGGTACGGTTGTACTCGGTGGAGATTTCAATCTCACTCTTAACCCATCTTTGGATGTATCAAAAGGGTGGTCACATTTGCCTTACTCCTATCACAGGAGATTGAGATCCCTACTCCACGATAACCAGCTGGTTGACATATGGCGCACTCAGCACCCTGGAGCTAGCGATTATCTGTTTTACTCCTCAGTGCACAACATGTATTCCAGACTGGATTTTTTCTTGGTGTCCCAAAATGCTATTCCTCAAGTACTTGATTCGGATATCGGTTCCATAACCTTTTCCGACCATGCACTGGTTATGATAACTATTTCCATGGTGTCCAGGACCTTTGCACCTGGTGCCTGGAAACTTAATGACATGTTGCTTGAGACCCTGGGACTCCATGAGAAAATCGAGCAAGAGCTTAGCTCCTTCTTTGCTATGTAACAAAGGGTCCACAGACAACCCACTTCATGTTTGGGAAGCACATAATTGCTTCATCAGGGGCTTGTTTATTCAACAAGGCAGCAGGCTCAAACAGTTAAAAGCAGAGAGGCTCAAGATGCTGCACAAGCAGCTTCCTGCGCCATATCTGGAAGCCCAATTGCGCTCTATGCACAACCAAATTTATTCCCTCTATAGAGAGACAGCTAAATTGCAATTGCCTAACTGCAAACGGTTTTACTATGAGCATGTCAACCATTGCGGAGAGCTTGGCAAGAGTGGTCAAATCCAAGAGGGTGGCTATGTTTATCCTCAGCATCAAAACGCCCGCGGGTGCAATAGCACATGCCACTGCTGATATAGCTCGAACCTTCCACCATTATTCTAGCCAACTTTACAATTTGGAACCTGGCCCCAGACGACCAGTTAACCAAAATTCAAGAGTACCTCAGTGCTTCTGATTTCCCAACACTCACCTCAGAAATTACAGAGGGACTAGACAAACCAATCACATTATTGGAACTCTAGTCCGCACTTCACCACGCAGCTACAGGGAAGGCGCCAGGCCCTGACGGCCTTACTTTGGCATATTATAAGCAATTCTTCCCCATCGTAGGACCACAGCTGGTAATGGCATTGAATGCCCTCTCTCAAGGCTATGCTATTCCATGGGATACATTGACCGCCCACATATCAGTGATACTCAAGTCTAACAAAGACCCCCAATCTAGCACTAGCTACAGGCCTATATCACTAATTAATTGCGACCTGAAATTGTTCTCCAGCATTCTAGCACATAGATTGGCCCCAGTACTGAGTGGTCTCATTAACCTCAACCAAAGTAGCTTTCTCCCTCTCCGAGAAGCCAGGGACAACACCACATGTACTCTAAAAATCATTGATTATGCTCATGCCCACAAGATTCCTCTCATGCTTCTCTTCACGGACGCGGAGAAAGCGTTTGACAGGCTGGATTGGACGTTTCCCCACATAAGTGTATGTCACACTTGGGCATACCTCCATGTCTCTTAACATGGATAGATGCCTTCTACTCATCCCCCAGTGCTAGAGTAAGAGAAAATGGAGAACTCAGATCGCTTTGCAATCACTAACGGGACAAGGCAGGGCTGCCCCGTCCCCCCTGTTGTTTGTCCTCTTTTTGAAGCCTTTTTTACGGACTATTCGAGCCAAACCTGACATAAAAAGGAGTAAAGGTTGGTCCGACCGAACATAAAGTGGCTGCATATGCGGATGATTTGCTGTTTTATGTCACCTTCCCATTCACTTTACTGCCCAATCTATTGCAGGAGCTACCCAGGTTTTCGGCGCTCTCCAATTACAAAATACATTTGCAAAAAATCAGAAGCACTGAGCATCTCCCTTCCCTGGTCAACTAAGGAGGCATTAACCCCTTCTTTCCCTTTCAAATGGGCTACGACATCTATCTCGTACTTGGGCACCTAGATCCCCATGAAGCTATCACGTGTTGTAGATCTCAATTTCCTGCCTTTACTTCGAATTTAATTGAATTCAGAAAGACTTGCAGCAGTGGAAACAGCTGGCATTTACGTGCTTTGGGAGGTGTAATGTGTTAAAATTGAATGGTATGCCCAGGCTACTGTATATACTACAGGCCCTCCTGATAGGGGTTCCAAATTTTTTACTGCGCAAGTTTTGCTCAGAATTCATAAAGTTCATTTGGCATTCTGGTACCCCAAGAATTAAAATGCCCATACTGAGACTCCCTAAAGCTAGCGGTGGGCTGGCCTTCCCAGATCCCATACTTTATCACCAAGCTGTACACTTGTCCAGACCACTGGATTGGTGCACAAACGCTAAATCCAAACTTTGGGTGGAGTTGGAAAACGCATGCTCCGAAACCCCAATTGACTCACTGGTATGGGCATCGGTGTCTGTTAAGGCCGCTATGTCCAGACATCCTCTGATTGGCGAGACACTAAGAATAGTTTCCACATTTGTTACCACCCAGAGAGTAGTTACATATCCCTCGCCTCTCTCGATGATCTTGGGCAAACCGGACTTTCCTCTGGGACTCTCTGATCCGATATTTCGTTCTTGGCGTAGACTTGGGAGTTTACAGAGCTATGCACTTCCTCCACAGTGGTGAATGGGCCCACTTACTGACCTTGCAAGCAGATAATGAGCTGCCATCGTTCCCCTGGAGACATATACAACTCTCTTATATGTTGCGGTCCCTTCCGAAAGCTTGTTTATTTGCCCAGTCTTTATTGCCTATTGAGTCTTTGTGTATTTCCAAACGCTCCCAGAGGGGCACACTTTCATATGCATACCGGACGTTGCTAACCATAGATGCCCCTAAATCCCCCTCCCCATTTGTGTCCAAGTTGGAACTGAACTTGGTTGGGCTGAACTAAACATGCGCTTCTCAGACTAACAAAAAGACATGATGCTGCACTTTTGTCATAAGGCATCTCTATATGTATTAGATATCAGGGGACTAACTACAAGGTGGCTACCCGCTGGTATAGGACACCCGATCGGCTTGCCAAGCTCTTTCCACATACTGACGGCATTTGCTGGAGATGTGGTAAAGCTCAGGGCACGCTGCTGCATATTTTTTGGGAGTGCCCCAAATTGCAATTTTATTGGAACTCTAGTGGCTGAAACTATCCTTAAACTAAGGATGTTGATATCAAAGCCAAACCAGCCCTGGTGCTTCTTAATGTCTCTGACTTCTCGCACAAGGTGTACAAGAATTCACTTTTGAGACATCTATTGAAGGCTGCTAAAGCGTGTATACCTGCTTGCTGGAAGAGCACCTCTCTCCCGACTGTAAGTCACTAGTTGATAAGGGTAACTGATATTTATTTGAAGTTATGATATCCACTTATTCCAAGAAAGCGGACAAATTTGCCCAGACTTGGTACCACTGGATACATTTCTCTACATCAGTGGAATATAATGGGCTGTTGCAGCCCCCCCCAAGCCCACTTCATTACATGCCTCTGCTAACTAAATGGTATACTTTTGGTGGTTAATGTATTGAATGTGAGTGGATTTATGTACCTGATTGAATTTGTCCCCCCCCCCCCTTTTTCTCTCCCTCCTTTCCATATACACTTGTTTTACAAAAAAAAGAAAAATGAAAATACTCAGGTTCCATTTGGTTATACACAACCCTTATTATTATTTTTTTATTGCATTTTCATGAATTTTTGGTTGTATACCTTTGACCCATACTGTACGATTGTTTTATTTTTTGTATGAACCTTGATGTTTTTTCACAATAAAAATTATTTGGAAAAAAAAAAAAAAAAACTATACCATAGAGAAGAGGCAAGAGGTGGCCTGGTCTGATCAATCACATTCTTTAGGACATGCAAATGACTGTGTGCATCATTTACATGGGGTCTGCAGAGATGGTAACGATAAGGATCTGCTGCTATCATCTTGGTTTCAAATACCACAGGGCACTTTGTGAAGTCCATGCCTTGTCCTGTGGCACAAATATATCCTACATATCGGCAATATTAGGCAGGTGAATTTAATGTTTTGGCTGATCCCTGTCTGTAAGTGCAAAAATTTACATCTGTTATCTTGTGCACACCTCTTGTAATAGCCTAAGGAGTCCTCCCAGTTCCAATTTTGCACTATATATATATATATATATATATATATATACACACACACACACACACACACACATTCAGATTAGGAGAATAGGTGGGGTTAAGTTTAGCAGTTAGCTTACCAGGGGGAGCTGACACCAAATCCTGCTTTCGCTCCTCCAATGACTTACTAATGACTTCCTCTCATAACCTCGTCACACGGACAGCTCCCAGACTTTTTCAGAGCCACCCCAACTCTCTGGAATGGTCTTCCTCGTCCGATTCGGCTTGCGCCTACTTTCTGCTCATTTAAAAGATCACTCAAAACCCATCTTTTCAAACCTGCCTAGCCGTTTTCTTCTGTCTCCTAAACCCTCACACTACTTCCCACCACTTCATACCTCCCCTCCTATTGTGTGATACTTCCCCCACCTCTTAGACTGTAAGCTCTTCGGGGCAGGGTCCTCTCCTACTCCTGTGTCACTGTCTGTATGTGTCTGTAATTTGAAACCCCTATTAAATGTGCAGCACTGCGTAATATGTTGGCGCTTTATAAATCCTGTTCATTATTATTATTAATATTAATAATAATAATAATAATAATGACATAAATAATAAAATTTTATAAATAAATTGTTTTCCAGTTTTAGACAACTAAAAAAATTTAAATTGCAGTGAAATTAATTCCAAATCAGTGCAGTGCCAGGTAAGAAGGCATTTTGCTGCCAATATGTTTTGATTGCTTGAAGACAGAGTTAGAACAATGCACACTATTTGGTCACAAATCGACCCACACTCTGCACCCCCAACCATTCTGAATGTTCCCCACCAAAAAAATGAAGATTCCAGGAAGCTTATATAAAGAGAATCTAGTTACTTAAACTAGTTGTATTTTTTTTTCAGTTTTAATTATATAATAAATACTGGAATATAATACAAGAGATGATCAGATTATAAATGGAACCCTTAGTTTACATACATTTTGCATTTTAATGCAGCTAATTTAATGTAGGAGAAATGCCCATTATTATTATTCCTAATAATATAAATGAATATATTAGGAACAAGGATAGTCAACGCTTACTAAAGATTGTATAGGTTCCTACCTGATCTTTCAAATTTACTATTTTTCCAAGGAGCAAAGGACAATGCATTTGGAGTCTTGATATAAACCTTCCCTTCACAGACCTTGACGTCATATACTTGATTCTAAAATAAAGAGTTATTAATAGGATTCCCCAAACAGAGACAGCAAAAACAACAATCAGAAAACACTGCAATGACATAAACATCGGGTTCTATTTATAAAACAGGGAATATGACAATCCCTCACACATTTCCTGGTGGGAATCAATTACTGCTAATAAAACACATGAACCTGGAAGATTCCCACCAGGGAATGTTTGAGGGAATTTCTGAAAGCTCATAGTATCTTCAAAGAAGAACATAAGCAGAAAAAGTAGAGCCATAGCTGACAGTGACCACACTGGGGGACATTTCTCTTACTTCCTGTCACATAGGGCCTGATTTATTAAAGCTCTCTAAGACTAGAGAAGATTTCTCACCCACTTTCATCAGTTAAGCTGGGTGATTCAGTAAACCTGGAAAAGATGTCCTAAAAGTAATTCTTTATTTGTTAGCAAACATTTTCAATCCTGGACCAGACCCATACCAGGTTTTCTGGATCACTCAGCTTCACTGATGAAAGTGTATCCTCTCCAGACTTGAAGAGCTTTAATAAATTAGGCCCAGTATCTCATCAGATCCTTTGACTCTCATCTTTAATACACAATCTCCGTGACAAATAAATACAATGAAACACAATAGATGGTAATATATTACATCGCAAAAGCCTATCAAAACTATACCACGTTGATAGCATGCCCTCACCCCATGTCACAATAATTATACCTAACCTGTAATCCAGAGGAAGAAGATCCATCATCCAAGCAGAACTCAAAATAATGCCAGGGGCAAGTTAATGCTAAGCGACCATTACACAGCTCCTCTATGTCCCCCTGCTCCAAGGGTCCTCCTATTACATAAAGATAAATAATGATAAACCCATAAACTGTTAAAATCTTTTCTTTGCAGAAAAGAAAGACTTAAATGTTGCTTATGTAAAATATTTTTAACTTACATCTATAAAATATATAACAATAACTTTGTAATATTATCTAATCTTTCTTTTATGTGCCATTTACTTATGAGGAGGCCAGATTTCCTCCAATGCCACTAATGTGGACAAAGGGGTGTACAAAAGCAAAAATATTCTGATGATACACAGTAATAATAACTTACAAAGACAAAAAAACCTGTAACTACAAAACAAAATCCTTTCACTGACTTCTGTAGCTGCAGCCACTCTGGGTATAGTTATCATTATCCTAGAAGAACTGAAATCAGTTCGGCCAGTTAGGCTCCCCCAGCTACCTCTCTCAACACTGATCTAATACCTAAAGTAAACACAAATAAAGGGGAGCAGAGTTTCTGAGGGAACTTCTGCTGTGAAATTAGTGGCTGTACTGCTCCACAGTGCCTGCACCTACACGGGTCAGCAAAGGCTTTTGAAAAGCTTTATTAAAATGGAACTACATTTCTGTTTTGAGAAAATGTGTGAAACACGTCATGTTTCAGAAGGGGACAGGTGATGTCTCTTCTACAATAAAACATACTTACCTGCCTGATTAATATTTTCATCTAGGAAAATGCTGATCTACACAGGTACGGTATAGCATATGATGCCAGAATGTGCCAGGTTTCCCTAGAACTAAATGCATACACACTGGAATTATTCAGTTCCAGCACCAAGGGATGCTGAAACTGAATAAACTCTCTCACACATGCACAGGAATTATGTCATCCTGGCCCAGCCAATCAAGATGGCTCAAGATAAGAAAGCAGGAAGAAAATTTGTAATCAAACAGGTAAGGTTATTTTACTACAAAAGGAATATCACCTATACCAAAGGGCCTGACCTAGTCACAATTTTTTATTTTTAGAGTTGAATTCCCATTCGAGGTAAAAAGTAATGGTTATTTAAGGTTTTCCATTTTAAAACAAAAAAGTTTTAAACTGGTGTCTTATACGTTTTATATGTTTGATTTACACGTTACACATGGAAAGACACACTAATGATTAATGAAAAGTAACATTGTTAAAGGTTTTCCAAGGAAAGAACACAGCAGAAGCCGTTTGCCTTTCGCTGTTTCGTCGTTTGATTCTCTCTCCAAATACTGCACTAAATGGCAGAGTTTTAACACGAAAGAAAGAGGAGGGTATGACGCTTTAAAAAAAAAAAAAATGCAAGTTTTAGCTTGTGCTACAGAGCTCAGTGAAGTTTTTGAAACATCAGACAAGACATATATGGCTAAACCAAACAAAATATTTTAGAATAGCTTACCTTCATGTGGGCATGCAGAATCCATGGCATAGAATTTGCCATCTGTATGAATCAAAACCAGATGTTCCCCATCCTCTGAATATAATCTACATCAAAAATATACAAATATTACATAAAACATTAAAGTAGAACTTTGGCACAGTGAAGTGTAAACATCTAAAGGTGAAAAAGGTGATATACTTGAGCAATTTTCTCCATGAAACCTTTTAGCTGGGCAGACCACCAGGTACTTATCAATACCCACCTGGATGTTTTTGGGTGGTTACTGAGAAGTTGGTTGTCAGTACTGCCGCCACCACCAGCCTACAGCTTCTTCCCACCCAGCTGGGGAGAACACTGTTAAGGTGGATGCTTTTCAAAAAATTGTGACCAGACAGGTGCTTTATTTCAGTGGTCACCAACCTTTTCGGACCGGCGGACCACTAAATTAACCGTCTCCGGACTGCATATGTGGGGGGAGCAGGGTGTCTCAAAGAGAAAGAAGCTTCCCCTTTAGTGACGTCATGATGCCTGAACCTGCCCACCCACACTGTGTCCAGAGACAACCTCCCACTTCCCTGAGCCTGGGATCTGTTCGGGAGACATAGAGGGTGCGCCCCCCCAGCAGGGTCCTTCGCCTGACCCCACTCGGGTGCACCGGCCAGAGCTGCAGACCACCAAAATTTTTTCGCGGACGACCGCTGCTTTATTTTTTATTATCTGCATTTATACAGGTTATGCCCCTTTTGCAATAAAATAATCTTACCAGCCGGATTACAATTTATTAAAAACTCTCACTTGTCCCCATTCCATCGCAGGAGCCGCCATCTTTTTCATGTTCCATGTTTTTTTTACGAACTTTTGTCATCTTGATTGGCCAGAATGATGTAACTCCCACATGTGTGCAGGAAATTTTTCAGTCCAGTGCTCAGACACCCAACACATCCGGGAAATGACAATTCAGTATT
Source organism: Pyxicephalus adspersus (assembly GCF_032062135.1). Taxonomy (NCBI): domain Eukaryota; kingdom Metazoa; phylum Chordata; class Amphibia; order Anura; family Pyxicephalidae; genus Pyxicephalus; species Pyxicephalus adspersus. The sequence continues at coordinate 138,821,951 of NC_092859.1, read as the reverse complement.
TTCCTAAAAGAAGGCAGCACTCAGGCAGATAGCTGTAATTTATTACAGAAGGGAAAAACCTAAGTGCACTTGTTTACAGATTTTATTGCAAACTTTATTGTGGGATCAGCAGGTAACTCCTGTTGGTTTCAAAGTCCATACATCTACAATCAGAAAGAGATTGCACCAAACTAATCTGCGTGGAATTTTGGTGTTCAAAAAGAGCAAGACTACAGTTTGCCATGGGGCATGCATGCAAGGACCTGGCCTTCTGGGACAATGTGCTGTAGCCTGATAAACCAAAGATTGGTAAAAAAGACATTTACTGTTGCTGTGACTAATCAATTAAGACAGCATTGTAGAAGAATCCCATACCAACTGTGAAGCATGGCGGTTACATTTAAAATGTTTGCAAATGGCAGCTTTCTGCTGCTTCAGGGCTTGTACAGCTTGTAGTCATCCAATCAACTTTGAGTTCTGTAATACAGATAGTTCCCGGGTTAAGGACAACCGACATACTGACGCCTCCTAAATACCAATGGGTTTACCTGCTCCTTTGTATGCAGGATGGAAACTTGGAGGGGGCATTTTGCATGACTTGAAGAAGAAATCTTTTGCTAAACACAGCTGAGGTTGTGGGTGATCTTAGGAGGGTGAGCTCTTTCTGCAGCCTCTTGTAACTCTTTAATGACCAAGACAAACTCTGCAGTTGTTTCTTTTTGCATATCAAAGCACAGCTTGCTCCCGAAGTTAATGAATGTCCAGGCTTTATAAAGATTTTTTTTTTTTGCTTTGTTTGTGATTAACTCACAGTGAGGATTTTATACAGTAACTGACACCACGCTGCCTAATAATATGTTGAGACAAACATCTGTCCTAATTGCATTTGTTAAAATAATGTACCTGTTCTGACTTACATACAAATTCAAATTAAGAATAAACCTATAGTTCCTATCTCGTATGTAACCCGGGGACTACCTGTATAATAAAATGTGCTGAATGAAAATGTTTAAAGATGAGCCATTTTTAAACATTCTGCATGGTGGCTGAGTGGTTAGCACTCTAACCTTTGCAGCACTGGGTCCCAGGTTCAAAACTCAGCCAGGACACTATCTGCATGGAGTTTGTATGTTCTTTTTGTGTGGGTTTCCTCCAACATCCCAAAACATGCAGTTAGGTAATTGGCTTCCCCCAAAATTGACCTTAGACTGTATTAAAGACATATGACTATGGTAAGGACATTAGATTGTGAGCTCCTTTGAGAAACAGCTAGTGACATGACTATGGACTTTGTACAGCGCTGCGTAATATGTCGGCACTATATAAATACTGAACTATTAGCAACTGAAACAACTTTGCATGGAAAATAAATCAAAATGCCGGCTTCGTTTTGTTTGAATAGATTGAAAAGACACGTGTCTTGGGTTTTTATTAGAGCTTGTAACATTGATCTGTAGGCATGCAGAGCCAATGGTTCCCTGGTCACATGACAGAAAATGTCTACATACACACCTCCTATTCATTCATTTCCATGGTACATATAACAGGGTTGGCAGAGAGTTTAATAGCTCCATATGACCCCCCCTCTTCCCCATGTCAGGTGGGAAGTATGGGGGGGGGGCTTAGCACCAGACACAGACATGAGACACTGGCAGACTCTTACTTGGTACATGGAGATTTGAACCTCTCCTTATCCCCGACGCATTGCCAGCTGCTGTTATCCACCACTTCCTTCAGAGCGCTCACCAACTCCTCAGGAAACGTCTCCATACCCGCTTTCCTCACGGCTGCAACCCACCGACAAAGGTAGCACAAAAGCGGCAGGCAAAGTTACTACAGACCGAGGCTTCGGCCTACGTTCACTGAAGCCTCCTGCAACCAGAGCGCACGCTGCTGACGTACTCGTACGCGACGCCCGTCGTCATGGCAACGAATTCAGAGCTTTCCTGACTACTAGAACTTCATCTTGTTGCTAGGGCTTGTTTGGGTATTTCTTTATATCCTATTCTGCCAAAATGGGATAAAAGGAAAGAGATAGCTATTGTAGCAGCTGGCTTATTGAATTAGGATTACTGAATTATTATTTTGGTTTTAGGAGTTTATTATGCCAATAAAGATATTTATATATATATGTTTATATAAATGTATTTAGATATATATATACTGTATTTGCTGCAAATATAAAATGTTCACGTCTCTGTCATTAATTTATTTTGGGCATACCACATGCAAATTTATATAAAGCCAAAACTTTTTTTATTAAAAAAAATTAAAGGGTTAAAGGTGCTGTCAGTTTTATTCTTGCAATCCCGTCACATTGGAGAGATTTCCCAACACTTCCTGTTTGGAAGACTCAACAGGAAGTGAGGGGATGTCCTTCCAATAAAAGTTACTCCCTCTTAGACAGGTGTCACAGAATTATGTGCCCCCTGTTCTATCAAATAGTTTTCTGTGAAAAAAATACACCCCGGGGCTTGTACAAATGTCAAATTCCAAGGGTCGTGTACAATGACATCATCAGCAGCAAAGTTTGATAGCTGTGTGTGAATACTGCATGCCATATTTTGCAGGCCTACATCTGTTTGAGTACAAACCTCCATATCTACTAAAGTTGCAGATAATTTTGGTGGTCTACAGCTCTGGCCGGTGCGCCCCGCAGCAGGTTCAGAAGAAAGGACCCCGTTAGGGAGGTGCACTGGCCAGAGTCACGGACCATGTGCCCCGTACCGATCACAGGCTCAGGGAAGTGGGCCGGTTGTGTCTCTGGCTCAGACCTTCAATGGGAGAGTAGGCAGGTTCTGGCATCATGACGTCACGATGGGGGAAGTTTCTTCCCCTTTGAGTGACACGTGGCTCCCCACACATGCACGGTCCAGAACCGGTAAAGTTAGTAGTCTGTTGATCCAAAAAGGCTGGCGACCACTGTCCTAAACAGTATGTCATAACAACTTGAAATTTGCAGATTACACAGGACACCCTCATAGCTAGCAGTACCCTAAATTTCATCTCCCCACCTTTAACCTCCCTGGCGGTAATCCTGAGTGTGGCTCAGGGTGAATTTTTCATACCAAAAGCGGTAACCCCCGAGCCACACTCGGAGTGGAATTGCCAGGGAGTTTAAAAGTCCTACCTGGTTCCCATATTCCAGCAGCGTCCGCCAGCAGCGTCCGCCAGCATTGCCCGTGGTGTCCTCCAGCCATGCCCAGCATCTTCTTCCGCTGGCGATGCTGGCCAGGCATCTGCATCCCCGGCATGTGAATGTTGGTGACGCAATGCCAGGGGAAGCAGATGCCGGCCGGGCTACGCCAGTTTACACAGATGCATGCCTGGCATCGCCAGCAGAATAAGAAGAAAGGCATCTGCTCGTGAATGTGTGGCTGAGAGGCGGGACCAAGCAGGAAATTTAAAATACTAAGTATTCTTGGATGTACCACTTCTACATTTAAAAATACTTAGTATTCATACCCCAGGGAGGTTAAAAAGTTTCAAAATATGGGGGTCATAACTTTAAAAACAAGTGAAAATTAAACATCAGTGTTGCTGTTTTAAAAGCTAGTGGGTCTAGAAGCCTGAAATTTAACATACAAATAATAGACACCCCAGGGCTAGTATTATCTGACCCCTAAATATTTACCTACCTGTCACAAAACTGTAACTGTCATACTACACTACCCAGACCCTTCCCTACTTTGCACCCCAATTTCCCTGGAACGGAGAATTGCAGAAATTTAAATTCAAATGGTTTCTGCCAATAATACATTGCTATTTCCACTCATGGGGCCGTATTTATAAACAGGAAATCAAGCATTCCCTCAAATGTTCTGTCATGGTAATCTTCCAGGTCCATGTAATTAATTCCCACCAGGGAATGTGTGAGGGAATGTCAGATTCCCTGTTTTATAAATAGAGTCCCATATAGTGTTCAGCAGGGTGAAGAATGATGTTAGAATCTTATTACAGATGTAGAATGATTGTAAATAATGATTCTTCACAACTGCCAGGCTTCCAGATCTCTGCTAATATTTTATGATTTCTTTGTCTTGTCCTTGAAGATCAGAATTTGAAATGATTATAATTATTATTTTTATTAGTCTATTTCGAAAAGGAGAACTTTAAGGATACGAGACATTTTTGGCTTTTTATCAGAACAAAACCATAGCATTGTACTGCAGACTGAACCACAGTTCCAACTGCTCCCATTCAACATCACCACCTCAACACAAGGGCAACGCATTGACCTCCAGTGCTGCATAGCAGCAGTTTGTTATTTGCCTGGTAGCTGTTCATCTTACTGTTTACCACTGCAAGTATTGTAATGGAACTAAAGTTTGTATGATCATTCAGGTTAATATTGCAGAAAGAGACAGACGATGTCCATTCTGCAATAATGTGTCTTACCTGCCTGATCGCTCCGGCTTTCTGAAATCAGAGCTGAGCTACACATGCACAGCATATGCCAGGATTAATTAATTACGTAATTTTGGCATGGCGAATCAAGATGGCTGAAGAGCAAAAGAAAAGGAAGATGACAGTGCCCAGAGTTGGAACATGAACAGGAGAGCTTCGCAGATTTGGTTCTGCTTTAGAGGGGCCTCAATGTTGCACAAGAGTGTAAATAATAGGTTACTGTTACAGATTCGACAAATAAAGTTCTGAAATATTTTTATATTAGTTGTAAATTTTATAAAATATCTTCCTAATGGCGTCTGACAAGGACTGTGTAGGCTCTGATTCATTTATCAGCTCATGGTCAAGTATTACTATTGTTACTATTATCATTAGTTGAATTATTTTTGGTATTACTAAAGAAATGCAAAATATTTGTTTGCTTTTTCTCACTCATTATGGATTTATTTCATTTGAATCTAAGACCAAACAAGAAATGATAGTTATCAAAGTCAAACTATTTGATGCCATTAAATATAACAGTTAAAGAAAATACACAGTTAAGGTCATACTAACCTAAAAGAGCATCTGAGAAATAAACAAATAAAACAATCGGATGAGAATCCGTATTGGTGGAGCGGGGTGACTGTTAAAATGGTGGAAACAATACTGAAGCGTACGGCTCAGCAACGGTTCCCTCGTACAACGTAACACTACACTGACGTCACGCTGCGGCTCCCTTGTTTTTCCATCATGTTTTTCCATCACGTGCAAAAAAAAGGCAAAATTGTCATTCAGAATATAAAAATTATTGGAATATTGTTTTTGTTTTATTATTTATTAAAACATAAAAATTGCAAATAATGTCCAAATTTTTCTGTGGACCACCAAAAATTTCTCATGTACCCAGGTAGGCCACCACTGCTCTAATATATTGTAGTTCACTTTTTCTAGGGATAAGCGTGCAAACAGATAGTTGCCACATTTAGCCAGCAGAGGGCAGCATTATCTTAGTTGCTGTTACTTATACATAGTAATCTAAACAATACAATTTTTGTTCTTTTTAGTTTTAAAATATTTAAGGGTTAACCTTCACACTTAGCTCAGAAACTCCATTGGACTTGAGATAGTTACATATAATTATCCTAAGTTTGTATTATTTCTCTATACACTTGGTAATTATGTATAATCATTACCTTTCTTTTTTGATTTACTTGAATTTGGTCTTGTTATTATACAATGTTTATATCCATACTGATATCTATCTCCAGCTGCATAGGGAAGTGTTTTTATTCATAGGTAGGGATGAGCAAACTGACCCACACTGTAAAGGCCTTTGGTCATCGAGCGAGATCCAATAGGCAGGACTCAGAGGCAGCAAGCTTTTTAAAGATGGAAAGGATAGCAATAACAATCGACATGTCTCCCTGGGGACAAGTTTCCGTTCGCTAATTAAGTATAAAGCATAGGTTGATTTCTTCAAAGGACTGTGCAATGTAATTATGTTTTTTTTTATTTTTAGCTCATTTTATTTATTCATGTTGAAATTAGAATGGTTATGTTTCATGTTTAGAAGGATGTTATTGACAAAAAATATATTTTAAATCTACAGTGCAGGGTCCAACTAAAAATCATAGGGTCTTCCTGCAAAATTCTGATAAGATACCCCCTTCCCTACATTGCCTGCCTATGGTGGTCCTGAGCCCTCCATGGGTTTATAACAAGTTCAGACACCATGGCTTCTCTTACCCCTACACAACGTAGCGCAGCACTGATGAGATATCAACCAGACTCAGCACTGGGTCTTCTTCTTTGCTGCTACCTTCTATCAGTCATCTCACTTCAGCTATCAAGGCTTCTAGTATGTTATGTGATGACATGCAATGAGACTTGGGATCAGAACCGAGGTGAAAGATGGTAGACCACGGCCATCAAACTCAGGCCTGCGGGCCAGAAAATACCAAATGCTGGCCCGCTGGTATTATTATTAAACAGTTTATTATATAGCACCATCATATTAGGCAGCGCTGTACAGTAAGTCCATAGTCATGTCACTAATTGTCCCTCAAAGGAGCTCACAATCTAATATCCCTACCATAGTCATATGTCATTAATGTAGTCTAAGGTCAATTCTGAGGGGAAGCCAATTTTCCTTACTGCATGTTTTTGGGACATGGGAGGAAACCCACACAGACATGGGGAGAAGCTGCAAACTCCATGCAGATAGTGTCCTGGCTGAGATTCGAACCTGGGACCTAGCACTACAAAGGCCAGAAGGCCAACCACTGAGCCACCATGCTGGTAGACATTACATGCACCTCTAACACTACAAATATCAGAATGCTCTGCTGGCTCGTCAGTCAGGACCCACAAGCACCCTCTCCTCTGTTGACATTTATTAGCGACCATTCTCAATTGTAGATATTTTTTTAATAAATATCAAGTTTGGCCTGCAACTTTTTTAAATTTTTTATTTGAAATTTATTTATTTAAATTTTTTATTTGGCCCAGTGTTTGAGTTTGACACCTCTGTGGTAAACGAATGAAAGAGGAGGACCTGACTCTGGGGAACGTATTACACCTGAATAAAAATAGTAAAATATGTTAAGTACCACTACTGAATGCAAGCTTCTTCTAACGTAATATATTATTTTGTGTTGCATTAAGGTATCCCATATTTTTGAATCGATTTTAAAGCTACACCAAGGCAGATTGAGCGTGTCCAACTCAGTTATGATTAAAAACTAGTTTCTGACACACAAGGTGCACATAATTTATACCTCTAGATCAAATACAGTAATCGTTTTCAAAGCCAGCAGTTACATTACATAAAGGGCCTTTTTTTTCCAGTTTTATGATTTTGTGGAAAATTCATGTAATACATTGTGGTTTGCTGTACATCCGTTTAATCAATCCTGCTGGCTCCTGTTGCATGCCACTGTATGTGAACAAAAAACTGACTTTTCAAGAACTTAATATGTTATTTTCATTACCTGCAATTGTTTTTTAATGTTCAACCTGATGTGTTTTTAAAAGAATGTGCTTGTTTTAGCAGACAATCTCTGTGCATACATCCCTCTATACATCATATTTGTATATTTCTCTTTATATGTATCAGTACACACTCACTATTTTCGTTCTGTCTCATTTCACCCACGCATAAAACAGCTCTGTGGGTGTCAGCGATACTGTGGAGCTCTAAAAGACATATAAATGGCACCTAAAGGTTTCTTTTTTCACCTAGCTAGGAGGTTGAGGAGCTTTAATGTTAACAGAAGTTAGTTTTAACTAACAATATAAGTAAAATATCTAACTAAAGATACCTATATGAACATACCTGTAAGGGTGAGCCTGAATACTTACCTTTTCTTCCCTCCAACCCACTGAATGCCATTCTGATCTAGAGAAACTGTTCCCTAAAACACCCTGAAAATGTGACATTTCCGCCAACCATGTCTATACAAATGTGGCTTGCTCGGAGACATAGTTGAAAATTGTAGTTATGGTATGAAGTTTGGCCAAACAGTGGGTGTTGCTTTCTTAAGTATGTTTTGTAGTGAGCCTCCCTCGGCCTCCTATTGCTTTGCTATAGGTTAAACAAGTAACGCCTGGGGGTACACGGAACAGATTGTTGGTATAAATAAAATTAAAGCAAATGTCAGGGCTGTCAGTGATGATAAAGCAAGTGTGTAAGCCAGCCATGATAAATTCTACTAATAACCTTTGCTTTGGGTCAGCAAATTTAACCCCCAGGAATAAACCCCCTGTACATATCAATGCCAGCCATCATAACTGTCCAACAATAAATCCCAGAAAGTGCCAAGGCCAGCAAAGACAGACCTCAGTAATAACCCCCAAGTGTCAGGGCCAGAAAGCATATTCCCTGAAACTGCCAATAACATCCAGGAAACTCACACATTTTTTTTATTTCCCCTTGGCTTTTGAGATTTTTCTTTTCATTGCTGCTCATGATGGTAACAGGCAGGCCCACTTCGAAGTTACCTTCTCCAGCTTGCAGATCCATGTCACCAACTTCTTATTTTGACCAGAGGCTCGGCCAGGAAAGGAATTGCTGGTCACAGCACCCTTTCAACTTCAGAGCCCGTCTGGCATTTGCCCTGTAAGGACAACCCCGCCCATTGGCAAAGTGTGTAATGATGAGGCCATTTCAGACCAGCTAGGCAAAGACATAAAGGGCCAGGGAGCTGTCAGATTGGGCTTTGCTAGCAGTTGTAGACTGGTATTGATGCCTAAAGGAACATTGGGGGGGGTGTCACCTAGGAATTCTCTATATGGGCCTAGGAAGTCCATCTTGGACATGTCCATAGTTAGAGGACCTTGTTGGTTGTGGAATTTTGGGAAGCTGCCCCTTTTGTCCCTATGGGTAACAAAGCCCTGAAGGTCAAGGAGGAAAACTGCGCAATACGCCAGTCAGATTTACCTTGGCTGTGTGATCTGGTATCCTTTGTATCTCCCTTTATATAAATTCCCAATGTAGCTCTTCTTTGGACACATAAGTAGTTAAAAATGATGTGGCATGAACTTTTCCATATGCTTTAAGATTTGTTTTAAAGTCTCTTATAAAGCATAGGGGTTAACATGCTTGTGAAGTGAGAAGTTAGCATGAAATACTATATGTGGGACCTAAATAGCCGCAGTCATTACTGCTGCTTAAAACAGGGGAAAAAATGTTGGGTGTTAGTGCCCTCACATAAACATAAAGTGTTAATGCCGTCATCGACTCTAGTGTTTTATAGCGATCTCAGCAGATGTACCTCATGCCTAGGTTGTATTTTTAACAATTGGAAGGAATGGCCGGTATGTCTATAAAAAGCCCTTGTTCACACAACATTTTTCAACACACGACATTCATGCTGATGGGACAGAAACATCTGTGCCAAACAGTATATTAAAAGAATCCTAAAAGTAAGTAACAAATATACAGGGCGTCAAACCAACACTGGCAGGAAAAGTTAACAGTAGCCAAATGATGCCCATTATTGTGTCCTCAAAAGTCCGCATAGCTGTTGACACAGAATGGTTTCCATCTATCCAGGTCATTCTATAGCTAGTAGTATTACTCACATTTAACTGGTCCTGGACAATCAACATTTGCTGTGTCACATTTTATGGTGTTTGGTTTAAGGCAACCTTTCTCTATCTTTTTAACATGGAGGAACCCCTAAAATAAATTTCAGGTCTTCGGGAGCCACTTCTATATTTACTTTATCCTCAGCTCAGTTTTTTAATGTCAGAGAGAAAAATGCTTCTTACATTGCTGGTCAGTTGGAAGAATGTAACAGATAACCAAAAAATCTATAGTGTCAGTGGTAACGGACCTGAGAGGTCCAACGTGCTCATTGATCAAGGAACCTCTAGAACAGGGGTCGGCAAACTTTTATGGCCATCAGGCCATTTCAGGGGTGGGCTGGAGCACACTAGGCCACACTCTGAGTCATGCCCTAATGGTTCCGCCCATCACCAGGGAACGCCTCTTGAAGTAAAACCCCTCTCCTCCGTATGCATTGCGTCTCCGGAGCTCCGCCGAAACTCCTAACGCCCCCTGGCAGATCCGGCCGGCAACCCGCGGCTCCGGAGGCTTGAGCCTTGGGTATTGGGCCAGATCAGCCAGGGGGCGTTAGGCCGGATTGAACTACCGGCTAAGCCGTATCTGGCCTAAAGGCCGGAGTTTGCCGACCCCTGCTCTGGAAGAACGCTGGTTGAAAAATATTTGTTTAAGGTATTTGTGCTGTGTGGATATAAATACTGGGGTATGTTCATACACTGGTAAACTGATGAAGTAGCTTGAGAAGTGAAGTTTGTGAAACGTCATCAACAGAACAAGAACAAGTCCAGTGAAATTTTGGGGTTTTATTGAATAATTCTTCTTGGTAAAACTCCTCCTTGCAGATATGCAACTAAGTTAAATAACTAACTAGTAAAAAAACATTTCCTACAGAGCGCATTTATACAAATTGTGGGTTGAGGGTCACTTTGGTCAAAATTGATATTAGTAGGTACCTGAAATGTAACCTACAATTTGTTATTTATATTGAAGTGTGTTGAGATATCTACAGTTGGGTTCATGCTCTGCACATCTGCTGTGGCCAATATGAATAGGTTCCTTCTTCTGTTCAGAAGAAGAAGGGGTTCACCAACACAAATTAAGGTGGACAGAACTAAATTGGGAAATATTACAGGAAGCTCACTGCAGACTCATCTTATCAAATGGATAGTACAAAACAGCAGACATCACTTTAGCAAACTTTTTGGATTACTAGTCAATTTCAGGAGGTTAAGAAGGCACACTAGGCCAGAAGAAACAAGGTGTTCAAGGAAAGGTTTTTTCCAACCTTGACTGCAAGCGAGCAGCCTCAGTCTTCTGCCCATCCGCGGTGTAGTCCGTACGTGTGCTTGGCATCGAAATTTCCCTTGAGATTGGACCTCTTGAAAGTGCTGTTGGTGTCATTGCACACTAAACACAGGGCTTTGTTGCTGTGTTGGATGAAGAATAATTCGTCAGTCCATTCGGGGTTGAAGACACAATGTTCGAGGCCAACCTTCCGGAGACTGGTAGCTGCGCATTGCTTCTGCTCTTTAGGCATCGTAATTGGGGTTACTGTGTGGGAACGCGATGATATCAATGATATTGCGGGAACTCGCGATAACGCAACAATTTAATTAATAATTAGGCTGGATCCAACAATAAATAACTAAGGAGGGGTTAGGCCGGACTGGAATACTGGCTAGGCTGTATCTGGCCTACAGGCCCGAGTTTGCCTACCTCTGTTTTAGAAGCTCGGGGTAGCACAAACCATTCCCAGCACCTGAACAAGCTAGCATACAACTTACCTAAAAAAAAGTGCTGAGCTTGCCGTAAGTAATAAAAGGCTCATGGATGACTATTATATAGGGAAGTGTTTCTTGACCTTTTTAACATGGGGAATCCCCTTGAAATAACTTTCAAGTCTTCAGGGAACCCCTTCTAAATTTTTTTATATCCACAGCTCACTGTACATTAGTGTCGTGGTCAGTAGGAAGAATGCCTCTTACATTGTTGGGCATTGGTTAAGAATGTCACCCTTACAGATAGCCAAAAAGATCATTGGTGTCACATAAACTGACCTGAGAGTCACAAACTGCTCATCGCTCAAGGAACCCCTGGAACCTCTGGAGGAACCCTGGATAAGAATCACTGATAAAAAATTTTTGAATTTTGTGAAAAATGGGTCCTATGATACATCCCAAAGTGGGAAAGGAACTGACTCTGAAGTGTTGTTTGGTTCATGTGATCATGGACTACAATTGTTTAAATCAGGGCTGCCCAACAGGTGTATGGCGATCCACTGGTAGATCGCAAAGGCAAGGGGAGAAGATCGCGGAGCCCTGCCTTTAAAAATAAACTCTACCGTGCACAGGAGTTGTTAAGTCCAATTTTTATTGTTAGTAGATCATTTTGACTTGGTCATTTTAAAAGTAGCTTGCAAATCAAAAAAGTGTGGGCACCCCTGGTTTAAATCAATTGACCAAGGAGGAGAGCACAGAGTAGCTTTTTAGAAAGGAAGTATTAAAAAATTCTACTGACTTGGTACATATACAATACATTGTTACAAATACAAATCATAGGTCATAGGATTACTGTGTGACTTTACTGTTTAATGCTTATCTTTACCAAATCAACCAGCAATATCAGTTTTTAATATCCATTTTGGGCTGGGCTGCTATTATTGCTAAAAAAAAACGGGAGAACATTATGAGGTCTATTTATAAAGTAGTGAATCTGACATTCATTGAAATGTTCTACCCCTATATTGGTTATTAGTTATTCTCCTCATTGGTTATCCTACCCCTATACTTATTCCCACGGGAAGGGGAAGATATCTAGTATAAGATATCTTATTAAAAAGGGATTGCAATGTACCCAACAAACTTCATGTTCTTTTTGTTAGCACCAGAAGTGGGGATAAAGCTCTATGGGGTTGTGGGGTTTTGAATGGGTTCCTGGTATGGTGTTTGTTTGCCGACCATCCTTTTCTTTAGCTACCCTGCATGCATTCCTATATGGAAGTCTGTTGGAATACTGAGAGGAACACCACATCCTTTTCTTAAATAAATTGACAATTGATCTTGGTTAATATCCCAATCAGACCCCTATTCTTAATGTACGCTGGATTGCCAGAAAATAGGAAGGCAATAAGACTGTACCCCTTCCCTGCTTCCTGTACCATATTAGGTCTCATGCTTTTCATCTAAAATTGTCCAAAATGTTGAGCAGCACGGTCTCTTTCCTGCAGCTGATCCCCCCAAAGAGTTGTAGGGGTTTGGTTATGCAATTTAGAAGCCCCTTTACACAAGTGGGAGACCAAATAATATCTGCTCCTTTACAGTGGGATGATTCCAGGTGTACACCTTACCTACTTACAGAAAAAGTGCAAGGAATTTTTGGTAATGTAATTGACAACAATTGCATGAAAATTCCTTGGGCCCGTTTTTTAGTATACAAAAGTCACTCGACCTAAATGGAAAACATTGTAAACCCAGGCAATTTAATGTGAGCCTATGACGAATAATGGAAGCAGATGTTAACTACAGTAAAACTCTAGTAAAGTAGATCAAGAGATTAGTCAGCTACAAACTGAGAATTGCATTTAACTTCAGCTGTCTTTAAAAGACACTGGGGATAAAATGTAATATATCAACATGTGTCACCATAACAAAGGTCTCAGTCTTCTGTGGCTGGATTCCCCAGTTATAAATTTTATGTTATGGAGAATGAGTTACAACACTATTTGACTGTGACTGAGTCACTGCTGTTGGACAGCATTAGTCAAATAAATACCAGATTATAATCCAGTCTATGACAAACCTGAAGAATTCAAAGTAAACCTAAAGCAGAACTCCAAGCAGATATAAAAGGCAAAGGTTATGCAGCTCTATATAAATTAGACGTCTTTAATGGTAAATGTAAGCAGTGTAAGTACCTACGTTTGATTTTTTACGAGAATTAAATTAAAGTGACATATACTATAGCAATCAAACTGGGAAAAAATCAACACAAATGGCCTGATTCATTAAAGCTCTCCAAGACTGGGGAAGATTGACTATATTTGGAGAACCTGGGTAAGCCAACAACCCTAGAATGGTTTTCTTAAAAATCATTTGCTATTAGTTGGGAGATGTTTCCAACCCTGGACCAAGTTTGTGGCATCACCCATGTTCTCCTATGATAGTCTATCTTCACCAGTCTTGGAGAGCTTTAATAAATTAGACCCCATGCGCCTGATTTAATAAAGCTCTCCAAGGCTGGAGAGGATACACTTTCGTCAGTAAAGCTGGGTGATCTAGCATACCTGGAATTGATTTCTTGATTTGTTAGCAAATGTTTTTAATCCTGGACCAGATCCATTGCAGGTTTCCTGGATCACGTAGGTTCATCGAAGAAAGTGTATCTTCTCCAGCCTTAGAGAGCTTTAATAAATCAGGCCTTAAGAGTCAGTCAGTTGTGTTGCAGTGATTATATGCAGGATGCGCTAATAAAAGGAAATAGCAGCTTTTCTTTTCAATGTTCAGTTTCACAAAACCTGTAAGTGTTACCTAACTACATCAGTTAAAATTTAGGTCTCCTGCCAAGAGAGGGCTATGCTGTGTGTCAAAACTGTGTAAATCCCAAAACTAGATGAACAGAAATATAATTTCTATGGCAGTTATAACAGCTCCCTTATATGTAATATATCCCCATATTTAGCTGTTTGCCTGGAGTTTAGCTTCAATTGCTTTGATATTTCATTGTCCTGATCTGACCCATTTAAAAAAAAATCAGACACAATTAAAACTAAATGAAAGTAGGAAATAAATACTTTGTTATTTACATTTTCAAGTACAGTATTACAGTTTAACATTTTGCTTGAATATATTCCCCAAAGGAATAGCCATTTCAAGAGAGGAAGCCGTCAAGCCAGCATGCACAATTCGAACTGATGGAGAGAACACATTTTAGTCCTAACATTTATTGAAACCATATTTCTTTTTCAGATAATTGCCAAATAGCCACCGGCATAATCCCGTCTCCAGTACAGGGCCAGTAATTGCTTTTCAATTTTATACATCAAATTTGAACTCTGCTCACCTTATTGTAGGTGTTATTTCGCAATGAAAAGCAAATTTGTTAACATTTTATTATAAAAAAAGTCTTGATATAATTTAATAGAAAAAATCCAGAAGTCAGAATGACATCACATTTCATTGGAGGGCAAAATAAATTAAGAAAAACTGTGATATATTCAATGAACTGGGAAAATATTTCTTTTATGACGTTAATACAGAAAACAGAGACACATCCTCTAATGAACTATGACCCTAATCAACATATCAAGACAAAATTTAAATGGATTCCATTTGGTTTGGTTTAATCACATAGTTCAATAGTGTGCATTAACCTAAGACAACCAGTCATAACCCTGGGGTGCAAATATCTGCTATTTGATTGGTTGATCTGGGTTCTTTCACCCCTCTGTGTTAGGTGTTGTTAAACACATCTGTGGGTGACATAATTAGATCTTTTTAATTGACTGTACACAGTTAGATAATGGCAGTAGATTATACCTAGCATTCTAATCCATTCCACACATGTTGGAAACCAGATGACTTCTACAATTGGTTTTTATTGGCTAATAAACTGTGCAGCAAATGCCCTTAGAGTGTACATTGGTGGATTTTTGGCTGTGGTCTCCCCTGGCCAGATCCCATATAGATATACCCTGTAGACTATTGGTTAGGCATTTTAATGTTCTAGTGCAGGGGTCAGCAAACTTTTTTGGCTACTAGGCCATTTTAAGAGATCAGGAAGGTACACTAGGCCGGATTCTCCCTCCCTCAAGTCCCGCGCTGATGGCTCCGGCCCCCACCAGGAGGGAATGTCCCCTTACCCTGGCGGTGGAAGTGTTAAGGCCGGCCTGGTAAATTGGGAAGGGAGGCATAACAAGGAGGGTCAGGAGCTGCATAGGCCTCCGGAGCGGCAGGTTGCGGACTCCTGCAGGCCAGGTATAGGCCGGATCGACCAGGGGGGGCATTAGGCCGGAACAGACTACTAGCTAGGCCGTATCTGGTCTAAAAGCCATAAGTTTGCCTACCTCTGTTCTAGTGTTTGTTCACTTAAAGTGTAGGCATGTCAAAGTATTGATAAACACCTGAAGATACTACTAAAAAAGTACTTATCTTTCTGTAGTGGGCTCACTATGCTACTACTGCAATAAATTCCCAAGCAGCATTGTTATCCCTGCAGGTAGATGGTATAGGAGAGGGGTGAATGATGAGCTTGGTGGGCAGGGAACTTCTGTAGTCCAGATGAGGATAACTCCGGTAGGACTGACAACAATGCTTGGGAATTCAGGACAGTCAAGTCAGTATTGTCAGCTCACTACAGGAAGTTAAGCACTAAGAATATTTCGAGGAAGATCATTAGGTGTTCAGCACAGCCTTGACATGAGGATAATAGCTTGTGTTAGAGAGATGTACTGTTTATGTTTTTTAAGGTTTTTCCCACTCATACACTTTAAAGTAAAACCCAAGTTTATGTTCAGGATTGGGATTTTTAGTTTACGTTCAAAATGTATTTTTAAGAAAAAAAATCCTAGTGCCCTTTTCTCAAATGGCATGATTTACAGATGTGCTACACAATTCAGTATTGTTGTATTCCATTCAGTACTGTAGTTTTCCATTTAAAATTAACGGCTTACACTAACAAAGGGATGAAAACATGAAATGTAGGAGTATATTCATTGACAGTTTGGCAATATTCACTGAAGCTGGCAATTCTGATATCCCTTGGCATGTAGTTGTCTGGCTGATGGCCATTTCAGTACAGTGATCCACAACTGTGAGAGGATCTCTGACTTTACTTTAACCAATCTGCATATTGGTTGTGAGGTAGTAAATGAGAAGGTATTGAAGCCAGTGGATCAACATACCAGCCAGGCAACAAGCAGCAACAGTAGCCACTATACAGTATGCAGTGAAACTAAATATTTGCTTTAACACACCATATTGGCATTAAAGCTTTATGGCCGACACATTTACCCTTCTCTCCTATTAACTAGAATTCATAAACCACTTGTGTCCCTCTCTTCCTAATATTCGTCTGCAGCATTTTAGTATTACAAATTGTGTAATGATCATCAATGGATTTTGAAAAAGGAAGCATATTCTGGAGTAAGTATACAGTATATGAAAATATAATGAAAAATAAATGCTACATTTATCAGCTAGCTTTTTAGAGGAAAAGGAGAAGGAGGAGGGAACTGCATTGCTGAAATGTACAAACTACCTGATGACAGAAGGAAGGAAGTCATTAGGTCTGACAGACACATGCTATAATTCAGATCTTTCAGGTGAAATACTGGTATAAAGAGTCTGTGTACCATTAGTGATTTCACTCAATCAAGAAAAAAAAGTATTTTCCTAAGTTCTCCCTTGACTGCTGTAAGATTGTAATGAAGTACAGCAGTGACAGGTGAATAATTTATTTCCTTTCACATCAGTTATGTTTATTCCTGTGGTTCTTGGGTGACTAATGGAAGAAGCCGTGAGTACAAGTATTGATAAGTTATATATATATTCAGTTTAACATTTCCCAAACCATATCAACCAATTACTTCAAAACCTACTCATCACTTGTTAGCCATGGCAATTAGCAGAAAAAATTAGCATACCATTGTAGGTCAATAGCATGCCAAAAATAATCTGACCTAATATTTGTTAGTAACCTACTGAGCATTGCTGCGCTGTCTGTTTGTTAAGAGAGCCCTTAGTCTACTTGTTAACCTTGTTCCGGTGCTTGCTCTTTGTTGTCTTACATTTCTGCCACCCTGTCTTGCAGAGCTTGCAGCAGCCAGTCCATTCCCGCTACGGAACACACTCTGCTGCCCAACATCTTTGTCCAAGCAATTAAAAGTAAGCGCCACCCCTACATTGGCCTTCATGACCCTTGATGCCCCATCAGAGGTGCCATCAAAACATCTGCCAAGAGCAATCTCTTTAGCAGTTCTTGGATCTTGATCAGTCACTGTGTAGATACCATAATTATGCCCAAGAGGGTCAAGGGGAGCTAACATAGTATACTCATTGGTATCATTGTTGACGGCCATTGGTAAGTGGTTAACAAGATATTCATGCAGCATAGGGTTTATGGCTTCTCTTCGACAACTTCCTTGTGGGACAATCTTCACAAGTGTACGATCAACCCGATCTTGGTCATACAACATGCCGCTACATTTGAATTCAATGCATGCTGTAGAGAGGTTGGCTTCATCAAGATCTCTGGTGCTACGCACATCTCTAATGCCATACAACTGTCCAACTGTCTGGGGGTGAGTGCCACCCATGTTTTTAGACCTCACAATAATTTCCTGTGGACCAACAATTTTAACTTTCATGTAACAAGCTCTATACTCCATTGGCTTTGGCCACCAAGCTAAATAGTCTGCAGTCCAGCTCATCGGGTCATCCTCATTAAAAGATACAGAATTGAAGTCATATCTGTCACCTTCCACCCTGTAAAATCTAAAATGTGCAGCATTGTAAGGTGCTTCCTCACACTCTTGAAGTTTATCATAAGCATAAACAGGGCCATTACTTTCTTCAGCAACATTGGGACTTGGTTTAGCTACATTGATACTAAAAGCTGTCTTTTTGACTTTGGGATCATCATGATCAGTTCTCCTGTAATTCAGTTTATTTAAATAGGGTTGTGGGACACCAATAATATTTGGGTTGAATTTGGGAGAAGATTCTACTGCTTCCAGTTCCTCTCCTCCCAGTGTGGCTGTTACAAATGCAGAGTATGCATCTGGGCTTATGTCATCACAAAATGCAGGCAAGCAGGCTCCATTCGAGCCAGTTATGGCACTGTCAAAACGACCCCAAGCACGAGGATTTGAAGAGAATCCTGCCACAGGCTCCATATTTATCAGGTTTACCACTACACCTTCTACTTGTTCACTTGGTAGAAATCTTTCACTTCGGTATGCACGGACTTTGACATAACATCTTCTGCTTTCTGGAACATCAAGGTTGAAAAGTCTTCTTTCCCTTATTTCCATGTTACCAACAAGGAATGTTCTCTCCTCTCTCTTACCACGTCGAACTGCTCCTTGCACAAAGTCCCCTTCTTCCTCCCAGAGCCCAGTTTCTGGGTTTAGAGACCATAACTTCATTTTCTCAAGGTGTTCCGACATTTTGACCTGTGTGGAGTCAAGGTAAACTTTAACAGCTCCAGCATTTAAGGATTCTGTTCCTTTCTCATCAGTGAAGTCAACAGAAAACATTCCATAAGATCTTAGTGGCATGGTATCTCCTTCCTCATTTACGAAATTTAAATCACTCTGTGCAGCAGAGGCAGTAGATATATTTCGGGGATCCAAAAATGTGACACTAGCTTTAACCTTTCCATTGTATGGTTCTCCATTTTGCCGATAGAAGGAGTTTGGTGGAATCTCCAGCTCAGCCATTGGATCACTGTTTTCTATATCTCCAAGGGATATCTGGTTTGTATTCACAGAATCCAATATCACTGGCTCTTTTCTCCTGAGAAGATGAACTTCATGAAAGACAGCACCTCCTTTTTTAATGAATGGAAGAACTTTTGTGGTGTTAACAAACTTTTGTAGTCGGTCAACAAAAGTAAGAACTAACCGTTCTGTGTCTGCAGGAACTTGAATAGAGAATGTGCCCTTGTACCCTGTCATGCTAACTCTGGAATTTCCCATGTATATGTGCCCAAATCTCATAGGTTCGCCTGTATCAGAAGCAATTGCTCTTCCACGGACGATTATTTTGCTCTCTGTACATCTGAGACAACCACACTGAACAGCCACTTTAACTGGAAGAACATAGCCCTGACATGAGATCTCTTTTACTTGTGTCTTAGTGATTCCACAACAGTAGGGCATTGCATCCTTACATCGCAGTCCATTCTCCAGATCCCCAGGACAGGAAGTAGAGGGGCATTTTCCCACATTGTAGTAAAAAGAATTGGTGGCATTTTGAAAACAGTCATGAGGAAGCTTTATAAGGTTTTTTTCTGGTTTAGGGTTGCAGGCATGTTCTTCATTAGCTGGAGAAGATATAATATTGGAAATGATTACTAACAGTTCAAATTATGTGTTTCATTAACATATAATCATCTAAAATTATTTTGCTTATCCCCAAACAATGACCACATTGCTAATGTTACACTATACTAAAAAATAGTAAGCCTGATATTTACATTTCAGCTTGTTCCATCTTACCAATTAGCCTAAGCTTGGCTGGATGGGACTTCACAAATCCAGCATCATTCTTGGCCTTGCAGTAGTATTCTCCTGCCTGGTTCATTTGCAGCTTCCTCAGAACAAGCTGGTTACTGGATTTATAAATACTTTGATCCAGCAATGTGTTATTATGGTACCTTTAAAATAAGAAACAAGAATGTTAGGACTTCTGGAACAAACATGAATTGTCTCTAGTAACATACAAAATTCCCATCTGCAGATCTTTAGTATACAAAACATATATAATATTGTGTTGCTTATTATTAACAGCTATCCAAAAATGCCTCTCAGTCTTCCTATTCTCCCTGCAGTTTGGAGAGCTGGAAAGGAGACTATATGGTCTTTGCTGACATCACAGATCTCTAAGCTGTAAGCAGGGATACAGGGTAACTGACATGCTTTGCCGATTCCTGCAAGTACGAGCTACTATGGCTACACTGTGGAGAGCTCAATGGGGGCATGGCAGGGGTATTCCTAATATAGAGACATGCCTTCATCAACGCAAAGGTGTCCTTCTATGTGATGTGATGCATTGAGAAGGCAACTTGCCTAATTTCAGTTTGAGGTCTTTTTGGCTGAACTAAGGCAAATGTTCAGATCAGGAATACTGATCAACAATCAACAAGGTTTTTGCAGTTTGTATCAACTATAAAGAACAGGCTGTAAATTGTAAAGGTATGTGGAAGTGAGTGTACCTATTGGTTGGTGGTCATCACTAGCTAATGAGAACACTTGGCACTTGGCAAAGGTTGTATATCGGCACTCAAGGTAAATGGCAGTGAACATTTTAAGTTGTCCTTCTGTTTGATTTAATGATAAACCTTAAAAAACATACGTAAACGTACGTAAGGTACGTTTTGTACCTTTTTTTCACCTTTTTGTGGCATTTGTTATTTTGGAAAAAACAGGTTTGTCCAATCATTTTTGGTATTAGTACATCATTGTTTGTGTAGCTGGGGGCTTAACAGAGATGAGTCCTTTCCCTACATATTCTGCAATAAAAGATGTCTTTTCTCCTCTAAAACAGTTTAGTGGAACATCATCAATGGAAACCTTAATTTAGCATATCACCATAATGCCTTAAAATACTTACCACAAGTACTGCTCTATGGTTGGTTCACCTACAGCATTGCAGCAGAATGTCACACTTTGTCCCACTCTTCTGACTTTGGTTTCAGGGTTCTCTACTATATAAGGTTTTTCTGAAAAATTAAAAATATGAAATAAAGGTGTGTTTCAAAACAAAAATTAAAATAAACAGTGTGGAGGTTCCCCTAATATTAAAACAAAACACTTTTCATAAACTCCAGACATTTCAGGATAAAAAATACAGGGCAGTATGTGTGTATGCTCCTCACTAGCCATACATTTTCCTTTGAAAAAAAAAAGGAGGACAAAAGTGTGTAGCATGGGTCATTGTTGAGGAAGAGGGCCTCATCCCAACAACGTGACCCTGGTGTCTGGGAGCTTTTTAAATTATTATTGAAAAGTACTGGGGCCATTGGATTTCCACCCCCTTATCCTGGGGAATAAGTACAATTGTATCCCTTACCTATTCCTAAAAAGGTAAATCAGGCCTAGAATTACTCACACCACACAATAGAAAATGTTTGTTTTTTATTTTAATATTTACTTTTGTAGGGTCCAACAATGTCCAAAGATGAGGTCCATGGAAGTAGCTCTGGTCTGATGCTAGATAAATCCTGCATTATTACCATGTGCTTAGTCAATCCAGCCACCATGTCCACAGTGACAATGTCCACTAAGTGGATTGGTGGAAGTGAGCTTGAAATTCAATCTGAGGTTGACCATTATTTATAGAATTTACATGTGCGCAAATGAGTCATTTCAATGACTCACTTTCATTAGTGATGGGCTAGTATTCCTGCTGACAATAATATTATTATATTATTACTCCTTCTGATTCCAACTATAGTGAACTCTTTCTCTACATGATGCCAAGGATGAAGCAAATTTCCCCCAATGACCCTAGTAAGGAGCACGATTCCTCCCACTGACATTAAAAGGAACACTGAAATTTAGCTTTATAAAGCATTCATCTAGGTAAATAGCATGTAAAAAAAATGAAAAATAAAATTCCAGACTTCTTTTATGAGCTGCCATTACCAAGATGTGTGAAATGAAAACTACTGCTTCTATATCAACCAGTTCACCAATGTTAACATTCAGTTAGACAGGAGAAACACTCCTACCTTTTCTCTTTAATGTAATCGTGATAGAGGAGGACGTGCTGTTACTCTGTGGTACTTTTAGATCGATCACTGAATATTTTTCCATTTTCAGCTGCAGTCTGCTGTCAGGACACAATCCTACCACTCGGAACTTTCCCTGGGAGTCTGATACAGCTTTCAGTTTTGGTTTCTTAGAGATGATGTAGACATTTGCCCCAGCAGCAGGAGCTCCATCTGGAAGTGTTACTGTGCCATACAATATTTGGTTTTTGCATTCACAGACGGTGCAGTCTGCACTTACTTTACCTACAGGACAGCTCATATTGCATTCTGTTTAAAAGTTTTCAAAAAAAAATTACACATTAGTAATGTCGTCTCTTTACAAACCATTTCCCATGAGAAGTACAATAATCTCCATACTAATGTTAAAGAAGTCGAATGTATGCACATGTGTATAATCTTCTATTATATAAAATGTCAATTTAAGTTCTTCAGTAATTGCAAGTGTAAATCTTTAATTTGTGCTTTAAAGTACAGCGCTGCATAATATGTTGGCACTATATATATCCAGTATTAATAATAATACTTATAAGGGTGCTGCAGCCAGATTCATCCATCCTTCCCTCCGCTCCTCTTCCGCTGCATCTCTTTGTAGTTCTCTCGATTGGCTTCCATTTCACCTTTGAATCAAATTCAAGCTCCTGTGCTTTGCCTTCAAATCCCTCCACAGTTCTTGTCCCACTTACCTTTCTGACCTGATAGAAAAATACTCTCCCAGCCACTCTCTCTGCTCCTCCAATTACCTACTAATGACTTCCTCACTCATAACCTCATCACACGCACGGCTTCAAGACTTTTCTAGAGCTGCCCCAACTCTCTGGAATGGTCCTCATCCTATTCTGCTTGCTCCTACTTTCTGCTCATTTAAAAGAGCGCTCAAAACCCATTTTTTCAACCTTGCCTACCCATGTTCTTCTGTCTTTTGAAATTAGTCTGACATTTGCAATCCCTTTTCAATGTACAGCACTGTGTAATATGTTGGCGCTATATAAATCCTGTTTAATATTATTAATAATAATAATAATAATAATAAGGTGCTGACTTCGTATTACCTGTACATGGTGCTCCAGTACACCTGCGTCCCTCCTCTGTGGGACCGTTACAATGCTCCTGCCACTGGTCTTCTGCTAAGCATGTCCTCCTCCGAATCTGCATGCCTGAGCCACCACATTTGGCTGAGCACTCACTCCATGCTGACCATTCCGACCAAAGTTCTTTTGGAAGAGAGGTTGTTAAAGCTGAAAGAAATAGACATGTATTATAGAGATATAAAATCCAATGTCCGTGTATTATCCAATTAGTAATTAATTAGTGGTATTCACAGATGTAAAATGTTGCCAAGTGAAATGTATGAGGAGTATTGGAATATTATATGCCACTGTGAAATGTAAGACTAATGTTCCTTAAAGTAAAAGCATTGTATATAATTGATAGAATGATGTTTTCTTAATACAGTGATTTTTAATACAGTGTTGCTAATACCCTTCAGCCTTTTTCAGCAGCTTCCAGTCTACACGTGCTTGGACCAGATCTGGACCGGTTTGTTGAAAGTACCATAGGTGGACCATACCTGTGCACTGTGTTAGAACATCCACTTATAGTTTCATTCAGTGGAACTTGCCCTATTTTTCAGGGTAATAGATGACAATCTTTTTTGAACCTTCTCTTCTATCTGCACTTTCCTTGGCCAACCCCTTTCCTCTGTTGAATGTTTTTTTTGTCATGAAGAAACTGGGGCACAAGCCAATTATAATGGCTGCCCATTTAGTGCACCTACAGATGTCTGGGAAGAAAATAGAAAATTCTGACTTTGGGTATAAAAAACATTTTCATAAGCATGAGCAAAAGTAGCTAGAGTTGTACCTCATTGGTTTCATATGCCAATTCAGCACAAAAGTGAATAAAGAACATTTGGCACAGAGGGAGGCACTAGACTGATGTTGCTACATTTGCATTGGGAACTCCTTGCACTTTTTTGCTATTTTGGCTTTGCAGCTTGATCCTAGTATCCTCTTTCCTTAAAGTCCTCATTAATCATGTGCTATGGGAGAAGAATCTGAATTCTTTAGGGTCATTTTAGACCCGCAGTAAACCAGAGCATTCTGGCCCAACAGCAGTCCCAACTTCCCCACATCAAATGATATGATATAAAGTGATAAGATTTTATAATGATATTTTATCATTTTTCATTTTGTTAAGCAAAGAGAAGTTTATATTTAATACAATATAAATAAAGAATTTATTTACGAGGAGTGATTTGTCCTTTTAAACACACGTTACATATAATAATTTAAATACATGCAGAATATAAAGTGCATACATTTGTCATCTACATTTCATTAAACAATAATTTCTCCTTGTTAAACAAAATTAAAAACTTAAAAACAATTAAACAAATCATCTTCGTATCATCCTGCTGATTGGTAACAAATGCACACTTCTTTTCCACTTACATCCAGTAATCATCATTATCTGTCCGGTATTGTCACATAATCAGAGTGTTGTAATTAAAGCAGTGAGACAAAGACATTAGCATGAAATAATCCATTAATTCAGCTCTAAACACATACAGCAAAGCCAAATTTTAAAAGAGTTGAGATATTCCACAAAATAATTTGTGTGAATATTCACTGCAATTATCTAATCATGTGCATATGAAATATATAAAGCAGAATTTTCTTTTAGTAAATTAGCCTCAACTTCAGTGGTTAAAAAAAATAAGTATTTGACATTTGGTTGGTTTTGTAAAATCAGAGCAAGGTGCAAATCGAAGCGCAAGGCTCTTTTTTAACATTGCTTGCATAGCATTTAGCATTTAAAGCTGAACTCCAAAAATATAATCAAATTGCATTCAGATTTATAATTGTAAAGTGTTTTATCAGCCACACTTCTGAACAAGTTTCCCTGACATACAGCACAGATGAGTTCTGGTCAAATATTATGCAGTTAGGCAGCTGAGATTGGTCCAGGACAGGACAGCGCATAATGTGATGAACACTGATAAGGTCATTGCTCTGCTCTCTTTTGCTGTAAGCATGCTCAGCATTTGATTGACAGCTGTGTGCTAAGCAAAGTAGCTGTAACTTGCTGGGGATACTGCCATTCCTACCAGTCTGAGTGCTCCTGTGCAGCTAATCATAGGCGGTTGTATATAATAAAACCATTAATAAATTCACAATTATGTTTCTTTAAATAGAATTGTATCCTGGTGTTCAGCTTTAATATATAGTATGTACAAATGCTAAGCATCATCCTACTTTGGGCTAATGGTTTTCTGTGTGACCAAAATAATAGGTGGAAGAACTAACCATTCTGAACTTTGTAAGTATATGAAATATTAGAGGCGACTCACCCACTGGGCACAAGAAGCGAACAGAATAGTTAGAGCAGTTTTTGCCCTCTGGTTGCTCCATATTGATGCACCAGAAGCCCCTTGCTAGACTGTAGTGCACCACTTCTCCTGTCTTGCCTGCTGGCACCCACTCTGTGGTCCTTGCCTCCATGCGGAGGGGCTTTTGGCAAACTCGGCTTGGGTAGTAAAATCTGATGGCATCAAGACGTTCATAGTCTCCATTGCCACCTGGGTGGTCAATGTTGAACCAAGTTGTCCACTCGTGAAACTCTGAAATTTATATTACATGTTAGGATTAGCTGATCTGGGGAATAATGTTCTCTTACAAGGCACACACAGAAAACGAAAGCTTATGGACAGCAGCACAAATGTAAATTTGTACAACAGGGACAACACAGAAGTAGTTTGTATACCATCTTTTTTCTTCACTACAGGGCTGATAATTTTCTTGCCAACACGGACTCTTCTTGTGGAGTGATTTAACACGGCATCACCATTCCGAGATTCTGCAGTGTAAATTAAACAAAATCAGTCCAGGTATTTATTTTGCATATATACACCAAGGGGAAGTTATTATACCTAAAGGATACATTTTTGCATGTCCATGGATGAAAGTGTTTGAAAAGATTGGTAATAAGCCACCCTGTCAAGTGTTTTTGATTTTTGGTTGCGTTTTTTTTAGGGAGATTTATGGGCTAGTTTATAAGGGTGAATTGTTGGATTGCCATAGAAGTAGAGTTATTTTAAATAAAATAATAGCAGGGTTGTGATTGTCCTATTCATAAAAGAAGCAATCCTTTCACATGATCATCACTTTTATGGATGAATCGCCCATCTATTACCACTGCATTTATAAAGTGGCGTTTAGACAGATAGTGGCAAACTATAGTGGCAATCAGATAATATGGTGACAAACACTATAGGTTACAATGGAGAACAAATATGGAAAAACAAAGTAGTAGCATATGTGACTGCAGAGAATGGGCCACATACACACTTACATACATCCAAATATAGTGATCAGATACTCTATTCAAGTGAATGGAGTTTCTCATCAGCTCTTTTGAGTTAATAGGATATGGCAGTCCAAATACTGATCCCCGCTCCACAAAATCTGACTGCCCTTTTATGGCATTGAAAAATCGAAATCAGATTTAAAAAATGATTACCAAAAGGGAGTAAAAACACCTTGCGGCGTCACGTCTCAACCACCTTTTGAAAAGTGAGGGGAAAAGTTGCATTTTGTATGACTTCATAAAGTTACACTGTATTGAAATGGCTGCCAGGACTTCTAGTCTAATAAAATGGTTTACCATTAAAGATATCAAAATAAATAGCTTAGTGATAAGTATTTTATTAAAACTAGGATAATGAGGAAATAGGGCAAAGTGAATAATTTACTGAACTTAATGAGATCACATTTTTGCTTTAAAAGGATAATGCATGTGGTTCATGTAATAGGAAATTTCAAGAGGCACAAATTTCACACTGTCAAGGGTGGACAATTTTTTCTTTATGTTTTGTAATAAGATTCTGACGGAGGCAGATCAGTTCTCCGTGTTTTGGTAATACGTTATCTGGCAGTAGCATGGATCATCGTCACTTATTGAACTATTTACCTAGGGTGGGTAACCTCCTAATAAAGAGAGATGGCCATTGAGATATAGCCAAAGTACATATGCCAGAGTTGTCAAACCACTGATGAAGTTCTCCAGCAGCGATTTGTGTTGGCTAACTGACCACATCAAGAAGATGACATCAATAAGCTGACACTTCTTAAGAGTGAGCATGGGCTTCGGGCAATAAATTCAATATTTTAGGAATATCCTAACCTTTTTGCATTAATTAATAATAGAAATAGTATCACTGGAACTTGTATTACCTCTCTTTTTGGTTTAATTTTCCATAGAGATTTTTTAGGAGTCTGTTAAATCTGTTATTAGGTTGAATTTTTGTCATTGTCTGGTGGCTCTTCTAGTTATCTTAACATGTCAACAGAACCTTCTCAAAGTTTTTTTGTGTATGTCTGTGTCTTAAAACTCCATTTAGAAAAAGTTATATATTTTGCAAAAGACAAAAAGTCCTTTTTTTGTATATTTTATTAGCAAGTTCTAGGATAAACAATGTAATATTAATATTATTTTTATTATGAACTAGTATTTATATAGTGTCAACATATTATGAAACACTTTACATAGCCTATAGTCATGTCACTAGCTATCCCTCAAAGGGGCTCACAATCTAATGTCTCTACTATAGCAATATGTCCTTATTATTGGAAGGGAAACCTAACTGCATGTTTTTGGGATATGGGAGGAAACTGGAGTACCCGTAGGAAAGATTGTTTTTGGCAGCCCTGCTTTACATTATCAGACTTTCTAGAAAGATATATTATACTTCCCTATGTATAAAGTGTTGGACTGACTAGCAGCCTGGCAACCATTCAGTAAATCCATTACGCTTTAAAACTTGAGAAAAATAGCAGCAAATTGGTTAATTGGAGCAACATATATAAGGTGTCACAATCAGACAATTCCTACATAAAACTTTCTAATTCCACATGGAAAAGTATGAAAACAATCAATCACTTTGTAATTTAGGTATATATACACAAGGTATTATTGTAGGCTTCTTGTGAACTAGGTTTAGACAAACATTTTTTTTTTTTTTGCAAAATGTTATTTAAAGAATACGCTCACAGCATGTGTCTGGAAGACAATTCTTTATCTATTATTTGACAGCCATGAATGTCAAGCTCCCAAAATATTACCATGGCTAACTGATCTCAAGAATTCTAAAGTTAGACCTGGTGTGGTTTTAAGTCTAATAATGCTCTCACTGGTGAATTCCAGAAATGGACGGCAATGTCACACAACAGCTGCACTTCATGAAGAATAGCTAATTCAGGAAGTGAGGATGGCACTGAAAATAATCAAGCACGTGATTGACTTCCTTTCTTCCTACTCTTGGGTGGTCATGTATGACTACAGGGTATATTATTGCTATGCTTAATCACACATTTCAGGCTGGTTTTGATATTTCATTGTATATTGAACTGTTCTTGTTTTTATAGATGAAAGTCCTCCTGCCAAAAGTCTGAGTAAAGGACTTAAAACAAGAAGAGGCATTAGGAATTCTGACATTATTTCTTATTTGCAGCACAGCCATTTTGTCTAATGACATGCACTTTAGTATACCACTAAAACTTTGTTGTGTTGGGCTCCAGATGTAAAGTGTGATCTCATTGCTTTTGTGGTTAGTGATTGTCATGAAAATAGCAAAACCTGCTAGACATCACACTATGTTTATCAATAGCTAAGAGAACAGGTACAAGAGAACATAGGAAAAATAACATTTTATTACAGTGCAGAGGACCTTAATATGACAGGACCAGTTCTGAGGCCAGAATACTGGCCGCTAATATACTAATACATAGGCCAATCAGTTGGCCACTGATATGACAACGCTGAGACCTGATTATTGGCAACATATATGACAGCAATGCCACCAGGCTATTGGCCATTTATATGACAGTGCTAGGAAGTAGCTTCTGGTAAGAAGTACTGGATATTTTGGGGAAGGGGCTATTGAGGTATATTGGGATATCAGTAGAATGATGTAAAGTAATATTTACAGATTTATGTTACCTGTCAGTTTGCCCTTTCCTACATTAGAAGTATTTAATAAATTCATATGATATGCAATAATTATATGCATGATACATTGCTATTTTTGTAATACATAAATCTGACCAGTTTAAGAGAACTGTCCACTGTTTTCAGCCTGTCCTTACTTTAATAAATCCAAACATTTGGAGAAAAGTGAACTGATGCATTGTAGCTTAGAGAATCCCATAGCTGGAAACTACAAGTAGATAAAATGCAGCTAAAATGAGATCAATCAATAATGATAAATTATTTATTTGTTTAAAAGGTAAATCTCTGTAGTGTAAACTGTAAGGTACAAGGCAACAATAAATTATTCATTCTGTTTCTAAATGTATTATACCTTTCTTTAACTTTGATTCTTTTGCACTCTATTTTATGTGAATTCATTTTATATGGCTATAAACTAATACAAATTATGGATTATTTAAGTATATCTAAAGACATTTTCTTTTTTGTTTTGTATAGAGTGTGGGTGCGTGTGTTGAGTGAGGGGGTCCATCTGTGTGATTCTCCTCCCCCCGTCCTGGAGACTTAATGGTAAGTTAAAGGATACCCTTCCAATGGGGAAATTCCCTTTTAGAAAGCTGTCAGGGGAACATTGGATTATATCCCCTTTCTTTAAACCTGATTTATTAAAGCTCTCCAAAGCTGGTGAGGATACACTTTCATCAGTGAAGCTGGGTGATCCAACAAACCTGAAATTGATTTCTTAAGTAATTTTCTATTTGTTGGCAAACGTTTTTAATCCTGGACTAGATCCATTCCAGGTTTACTTGATCACCCAGCTTCACTGATGAAAGTGTATCTTCTTCAGCCTTGGAGAGCTTTAACAAATCAGGCTCTTTCTAGGACAGAGAAAATAATGCAAATCTCACTAGTGTACCCAAATCTAAAATAATAGGCAGACTTGATGGACCACATGGTCTTTTTGTGCCTTCAATTTTTTAGGTGTATTTGACATTCAAGTCTTGCCCAAGACTTCATATTGGTTATGGGTCCACTGGTAAGGAGAAACCCCTTTGTTAACTCGACTTGTTTACTCATATGGTATTCACGCCTATACTGCTCATCACTATAGAATTTCATATTGTGGCAAGAGCTACTAGCTGATTGATCCAATATGTGAATTCATGTTGAAATAAATGTTTTTACAATCAATGGGAGAAAAAGTTATCATCCTGACATTTACCCGACAGCTGTGTAAGAAGAAAAAACATGATTGTCCATAATGTTTCCTAAATGACAGTAAGGAAATCTGGAATGTACATTTTTCACTCTTGATTTATTTAAGACATCTGCTGCAAGTGAAGATAGTTTCCTCTTGTTGACATGTGTGTCTGATTCAGAGTGCTGCTTGTAATATCAATACTAACCTTGTCCAGACACATAGGCCACCTCCAAGAACAGCAGGCAAGTGAGCAAACCAGATCTCATCTTACCCTGGAGTTGTCCACTCCTGGATCACACCGATGGAAGACGTCAAAGCACCTGCCAAAACATTTTAACAACATCCTCTTAACAGTGTTCTGTAATAAAACACCATGATGCTACCCGCATTGCCACATTCATAAATGCCAAATTACTAAACATTGCTTTCTAATAAGAAATTATTGCCAACTTTAACAGTAAGACAGTTGGTTCTTGGGTCTTAAAAGACCCTCTCTTTTTTGATGCAATACCAACTTCATTAACATGTAAACTGTATTTACAGAATTCATGCATTTTAATATTCCTCTGCATACCAAGGCACAAAATTAACTTAATTGAATAGCACTTAAAAGAGATTATTATGGGGCTGAATTCTAAACTAAAGGTACATGAACAACTACAGATTTTCAGTTGCTAGTACATTATGAATTTGATTCATTATGGGTAATACTGAGTGTTTTCTTTCATCCCATGGTGAAACTAAATAAGATTACATGAATCTAGTTTGGATAAAGTTGCCTAACTGCAATGCATGGTAGTGCAGCATACACTCATAAATGCACTGCAGTACATAGTTACATGGTAGGTTAGGTAAAAAAAGACATAAAGCCATCAAGTTCAACCACTAGGGAAATAAACATATTCCAGATAATAAACCCTATGGACATAGCTGATCCAGAGGAAGGCAAAAAAAACCCTGGTACAATTTGTGCCAAGCCCCATTCACTTGTGGTATACTTTTGCACTTTCTGGTGCCCTGCACAGGAATAAATAGCACAAGTACATTTTCTGTTCCATTGTGGTGAGTTGGCAGCTTATCAAAATAATTAGGCTGCCTTAACGCAATGCATGTTAACCCATGAAACACAATGCACTGAATCAGAAACATGTCAGTGGGGCTCAAAGCAACCAGACTACTAGTTATTTGTTTGTTAACCAATAAAATATTTGAAAACCTAGTTTTCTTACTAAATCATACCAACTGAAAGTGGAAATACATAAACCCTCCTATCCTTTTATTCACATGGGACAGCACCATATTAGCCTCTATTTAGGTCTGTAGTTGCCGTGATGTCTGCACACGTGACCAGCTATAAGACCAGACATTTGAAGGCTTGAAAGATTACTTGAGAATGGTGAGGCTTTCTGATTATTCCACTGGAGAGCCACCAAGGAGTTAAAGTAAACCCAAAACGAGCCAATCCGGCAGAGCAGTCGATCTGTCCGGAGGTTCCTTCCATAGGGTCCTGCGTCGTCCTGTTATCCGTCTTTGGCCTGGTGTGCTAGGCGCCACCATCTTATCTCTGTTCATCCGGGTTCTTATTCCTACGTTACCTGACGTAGGCACGAGATAGGGGTGACGTAGATGGAGAAAAAACTTGCCAATCTCACGCATAAGATCATCAATTTCTTTCCTTTTTGGCGAAAGGGCTCCTTCTGAAGGTCTGCACTCCCATTCAGGGGTTGTCCACCCTTTTATGTGAAGTGAAATTCTGAGTTTAGGTACGCTTTAATCTTTTTAGCAAGTGAAACACAAAAACATGGAATACTGAATACATGTGTTGTGGATGTACAGGTGGATTTCTGGAAACTGTCTAGTCTGTGCCCTTGTGAACATCTTGTGTCCTTCCCACACTTGTTGGGGTTGGAGTGACCTGATAAGAAGAAAGTTATGTCTGTTATGCCCTGATGTCTTGAGAAAGAAAGCAGCTGGTAATATACAGAATATAATCTCATACTAATAATTGCTTTTTTACATAATAATGTAACAAGGAATGAGCTAGCAATGGTCATGTAACTAGTTGATTGGTTAAGATCAGTGTATAATTGTTAACCCTATATCAAAGAATTGAGTGCTGATGCTGACATTTTCTGGATACACATAAATAAATGCCAGCTTCTCCTTGCCTGATTCTTTCCAGTTGATATGGAAATATGCACTCCGGAGTAAACCAAGAGTAAACCGAGAGTAACCAGGTAAAACGAGTCATGTGATCTTGCTGCTGGAACTGTTGCAGTTTTGGACCATTGTACACATCCAAAAATGATAAGTACTAACTTTTAATAAAGCAGTGCCTGAGTGTTTTGTGTCGTTCTTTAACCCTTCCTAAAATATAGCATATATTACTAATTTGGTAGTTGGAAGAATATAAATCTTCTCTCTGACAAATGCAACATCCTAGTAATCAAGATTTAGGATGGAACATAATGGAGAATAAATTGTAACCAGAGGGGACAGATGATGTCCCTTGGCATAGCCCTGGTTGCCAGGAATGTACCGGAACAGAGGTTACATCGTTTTAGCCTAGGCAATAGAGATGGCCAAATATCTGGAACCCAGAAAAAGACCAGCTGAGAATGTCTGCTCCAGAGGTGAGGACGGGGTGAGGTGGGGGTGAATACAGAAAATTTGTGATCAGGTAGGTAGGAGTATTCTACAATAAAGCCTGCTCTTGTATTTTTGTTTTTGTTCTTTAAAAACATAATCTGTAACGTTCTGCTTAGTTTATGTAGCAACAACATTTTGATTGCTTTGGAACTAATTTATATAAGATGTAGGCAGGAAGTTTTTGTCACCCAGAACAATCATTAACATTCCAGCTGACATTTTCCAATGTATGATTCATTGTAACATAGTATGTTTTCCCATAGGACCTACTAACATGTAACATGTAATCATTGTCCTTTGCTTTTAAGTACACAAAATTATTACTAAATATTTAATTTTTCAATTAGTAAAACTTAGTTCAAAGCTTTTGTTTATGAAATGATTGATATCCTATATGTTGCAATCTTGTTTTCTTGCACAACATATCTTATTTGACTCTAAGTGATTCTGCAGACACTCTGCCTTTTGCTGTGTTCCCAAAGTCTGCCGATATGGAAATAAAACACCCTCTCTCGGTCCCTGGTCGATCAAGGTATTTGTTGAAAGGTTTATAATGGCTGATTTTCAGCAAGCATAGATTTTCTTCCATATTATTAGGCAGTTGCAGGACATTTCCACCCACACACTGCAAATAAAATGATGCCGGCAGAAGGTATTTAAATAATATTACATAAAGTCTATACATGTGATGATAAGAATAAATCGCCCTAATCTTTTGATGAAATATAATACTATGATATATATTACTCCTAAACACTCAACCCACTTACCAGCCTTACTGTGAAGTTAATGGCAAATTATTCTTTCAGCACTTAGCTATATAGTTGGTTATACCTGGCTTTTTTCTACCTATTCACTATGCTTATTCAGTAGCAAAGTTGATAAACACCAACCGTCTCAAGATGTTTTACTCGGGTCAAATGAGATTTTATAAAAATCAGTATTTTGTAGGTGATCTAGCCATATACCTGATGCATTTGGATTTTCTTTGCTAAATAAGTACCTTAAAAGCAGTAATAAAGTTAAACCAGGGAAAATATATATTTCAGTTAATATTTGAAATGTATGTACATATGTTTATTCTTTTTTAAGGCCCAGCAAGTATGAGAAAATACCACACAATATGACAGAAATGTTATCATATCATTTTGTGGGGTGCCAACACATAGGTAGTGTCAGCCCTAGCCAGTTTTTAAGCAGCTCAAACAGCTACATTCAATGTCAAATGACTGTGGTCTTAAAGAAGTGTCAGGAATGCTGATGACATTCATTGTGATAACACAGGAAGTGTACGGAGGCCAAATGTAAATTTCGATTAAACTTTTTATTTAGAACAGTACATGTGACAGACTTTTGTTAACTTTTACTTATGTTTTACTTTTGTACCTTTCTTGTCCCTATTTCTCCCACTCTAAGGATATTTGTATAGAGATTATTTATTTTTTGTTCTGGCGTTTGGTCACTTCTCCTACTCTTGCATGTAGATGTTGGAGCCTATACTCTGCTCTAGCACTGTTATGAAATAGGTAAAATTGTTAACTGATTTTATTTTCCAATTTTAGCTTCTCGTTAGAACAACATATTATTTTTTAATTAATGTAAAATTATTTTTTAAGGTGGGTGGAAACACAACCCTAAGTGTCCTTTGAGACATTACATCAGTTGCAAGTTGTGTTTAGCCTTTAGTTACAGTCTAGCTCCTATTGACATTTCAATTTGTTTCCATCCATGTCTCACATAACTTGGAAAGTCCATAAAGCCATTTGCTGCCTACACCCATTGCTATATCCATTGGAAGGGGCATCCAAACAGAAATGTGTCCAGAAGCTGCAAATCCACAGGTCTTTAAAAGCCATTAACGGCTGTCTCACATACCTCAACACGGCCAAGGACAACCCCCAGATATCAACAAGAGGGCAGCTCATCTGCAGAGTCCATCAGATTGTGTGGAAACATGTAGCATATTGGAGAAACACATCTGGGATCTGGAATTCCTCTTGTTCAAAGTTTTCACAGTGATACAATATATTGCTAAAGGGAAACAATTTGCCATGGTTTGCAGCCAATTACATGATTGTTTTTAACATGATACATTTTTATATCCAGTCTTTTTCAATTTCAGTGAATCTGTGGCCAGTCTATGAACACTTAAGTATTTTTGTTATTATGTTGTTTTACCACACAGTACATTAGCTTTAATACGTCTCTATTGGCCTTTGTAGTTGTGGGCACAGTGGAGCAATTTATTTTCAGATTTGAGATCAAAAGCCTTGATGAAATAGAATGCATTTCTGAGCAGCCCTCTTCCCACCCGCAAATTGGAGCTTTCTAATCTAATAAAAAAGCAGGTACTCTAAGAGAGGGAACAGGGTAAGCAAAAGCTGTTGAGAAAATACTAGAACCTAAATTCATTGTCTCTTCTGTTAATTTTAGTCTTTAAATATAAGTCTTGCCCTAATCTTCCCTGTATTGGATAAAGTGGGGAAAGGTTGAAGCTTTTGTCCAGTACTTAATAGAAGAATCCCCAAGAGAATCAATAACCCAGAAAGCTGCAAATGTAAGAGCGTGCTGGGTGTCTCCATTCCTAATGTGCTTTTCAATAAAAAATCAAGAATAAAGAGAAGAGATCTCACTACTAGATTTCCCCAAAGCCATGATAAACCAAGTAGACTTTTAAACCAAATACTTTAAAATGCACTAGACAGCCATTTTATATATTTAAAATGAAAAGCTGTGCCTAAGTTCCCATTGGTCTTTGTAACTTTGGGCACAGTGGAGCAATCCATCCTCAGATTTCACAGCAGAACACCAAAGTCAAGTTCTGGTGCATTTGCATCCCCTCCCAGCAGTACATCATTTGCCTGATTTTTAAAGTGGGAAAAGGTTAAAACTCTTGCCCAATTATCACTGCAAGAGTTCCCATGTGACTTAATAAAACAGGTACCAGTGTACCTTGCTAATCATTTCCATTTTTCATTTTGCATTTTTTTAAATAAATTTAATACAAAATAAAAGAAATATTTTACCAATCGAGTTCCCAAGAACCACAATCCAGGTAGATTTTGTGAGCCAACTTACTATTTAATATGAACCAGCATGTTGTTCAAAAATGAAAAACCAGCACCTGTCTTTAATAGTCAGAAGGCCCTCCTCTGTGTGCCATGCTGAAGTATGTTCACTAATAATTGGACTTCTATGACTTCTAGGCTAAACTTTGCCCACCTGCAAATATGAGTATACCGAAGCCAATGAAGTGACAATCTCTGGATAGGGGGGTTGCAGCTATGAAGAGCTTATCCCTAAAGGTCAAGATCTTATTAAAATGCTAATTAAATCAGCATCAAATGGGCACACGGAGTAAAGCTACATACACACGCACAATGGTTATCATCCGATAATCGTCTCAGGGCTGATATTGGACAAGAATCTTGTGTGTGTACTGTCCTGGTAGATCCACATACTATGAATGATGAATTATCTTAATAAAAGTAAAGGGGAGGGAGCACAGCAGGTTGCCAAGCCGTCGTTTTCCCCCCTCCACTCTCCATTGGTCAGAACGGTGCTGTATGTACAGAGCTCGTTAATGCATCGCGCAGTTGTTTGTTGTTGGAAAGGATCGTGAAAAATCCTTTCTAACGACAATTATTGTACGTGTGTACTTAGCCATGGGTTCCCCTACCTAATATTGGTAATATTAGGCACTTTTTGGTGTTGATTGACAGATTTACACTTTTTACCATCTATCCAATTCTTGTTTTTGATTGCCAAATCGATCACAGCTTTTCCTTTTGGATTTTTAAGCCTTAGATTTTTTATTCCCAGGAGAATATTATTGTACACAAAATACATAATACCACTAAAGAAACCCTGTACTTCAAATTCCATGTGAAAGAAGGCAGGAAGTATTTTTATGTCCAATAACTTTACAAGCCTTAAAATAGGAAGCCTCTGCATTGTGTTTAGCCTTGTAGAAGTCCATTATACATGAGACATGAAAAGCAAATGTGCTACTTGTTAACTCTGTGTCTAATCATGGCCCATACTAAACAGCTGACTGCACGAAGGAGTGTGACATCATATTCTTAACTTTGCAATTGTCTAAAGAAAACACAGGTATAGCTAAATTTCAGTAGCAGGAAAATATTATATGATTCAGATCTGAAACCAAAAAACCCATTCTTGTCCAACCAATCTTATATGTTGTAGTGAACAATAAAACTTTTTATAGCTTTAGCATAGCTATGTTTCCATCTGGATTTGCTCAGCAGGCAAAAAAGAAATCTAAATATCTAGGCAGAAATAGGCAGAAATTGAAGACAAACATTCTCAAAATATCATTAACATTAAGAAGCTTTAAAAATGGTTAATAAAGCAATAAAGTCCACGAATTCTATTATACATTTTTTCAGCAAAGAGTCCCACAAATTTTATCCAAAATGTACATATTTATTTGCATAGATATATATTCTTATTCAAATAAATGTATAAATGTATAACATTTGTAAAGTTTTGTCAAAAGCATTTATAAATAGACCTCTATAGAGGGGTTGGTGTTCCAAATATTATAGTGTCACCAGCCAGTATGATCGCCAGTGGCACACTTTATGGCAGGGGTGTCAAAAAATGTGTGGCCCAGTATTGGACGGTTTTGTAGACACAGGGAATTGTAGTAGCGGTGCTATTTCAGTTTCAAGTTTGGCCCGCGACTTTGTCTTTTTATTTTTGGCCCACTGTGTATTTAAGTTTGACACCCCTGCTTTATGGTATAACTGGGGATCCAAGTGATAGCTGACAGTGCCATATTTTTAGAATATTTGGTTAAGGAGTCACATGTTCCCTGGATCTGAAAGTGCTGAGTTTTTATAAAATTGGAGTAGGGATCAGAATGGCTTGGCACTAAAGGTACACCATGGTACACTAGCAAAAGTTAGTAAGTGAAGGTTCCCCCTCTCCTATAAACCTTTGCATGATTATATTTTTAATTTGTAAGTATGCTTTAAGTTAAGTACTCATGTTCAGTGATGTCAGCAGCCATGTGTGAATTTACTGCCTTCACTGCATACAAAAGACAGATGTGCTCTAAGATTAAAGTATTTTTAATTCTTAATCCTAGTTCTGTTAACATTCTCCGTGTCCTAGAGGCATAAGCCTAACATCAGCTCATTAGTTCTCTTCCAGTGAAAACAAGCATGTGTAATCCTAGCTGAATATGTCATATCTGCTCCATTGGGACAACTGTACACGGCCCAATGTACCATTAGTATCTTGGCATTGTCATAGTAGGAAACCGCATACCTGCAAGGCTAAATGGAATGTGTCCTATTTCCTTTTGTTAACTCTCATTCTGGCAGGGTTACTGACAATCTTAGAATAAACTTCCCATATGAATACAGGTAGACTGCTTAAATATGCAGCTGTAATCCAGTTCTTCATGTGCAGATAAAACTATAATGTTTGTGTCTTGATACTGACGGGGATTTATGTTTCCCATAGAGCAGGTACAGCTCTAGTGCTAATCAGGCCGGCTCTTGTCTATGGGCTGATTTGCAATGGGTTTTGTGTAGATTTAAAGCAGAATTCAGCTTTTGCTGGCATGAATAGCAAAATGATGCAACAATTGGATTCAGTGCAGAAGGTTATGCTTGTAGGGTAGGGTGATGATTTTGGAGCCGAGTAGGTAAGTTTGCTTAAATTGTATTTTGTTAGCTTTAGGGGTTAATTGCCCATACTGCTTTGGAGGTTAAAAAACGGTTGTGTATTGTCACCTCATTCATAATAAATCGGCTACCTTAAGAATTCATATATGCCTGCAATATATAACAATGTGTGGGTCCTATAAAGGAAAAAGGGGGGGGGGGGGGGAGGAGAGGTCTGTGTTCTTTGTAATCCATCAGAAATAAAAGGGGCAGGGCTGACACATTGGGCCTGATTTATTAAAGCTCTCCAAGGCTGGAGAGGATACACTTTCATTAATAAAGCTGGGTGATCCAGCAAACGTGGAATGGATCACCTAAAAGTCATTTACTATTTGTTAGCAAATGTTTTCAATCCTGGACCAGATCCATTCCAGGTTTTCTGGATCACCCAGCTTCACTGATGAAAGTGTATCCTCTCCAGCCTTTGAGAGCTTAAATAAATCAGGCCCCATGTGTTTAGCAATCCAGAACTCAAAACATGCTGTGTTATCAGCTCTGGAAACTTGTGGCTCGGGCTACTTATTCAATGAAAAAAATACTATAAAATGACTAAACATAATAAATGGGGTCAACTAATAGTGTGCATCTAATAATGTGCAAAAATTTGCACCGGGAGAAAATCAGTGGAACTCTTATCTTGATAACTAGAATAGATTTCCAGAAAGGTGCAGAATGGAGCACAAGCCTGAAGCTTGCAGGCTGTAAAAGTTAAAAAGAACATCCAAGATATTAAATTAGCCGTGAGTGTGAATATCTGATTGGAATTGCCCTTCCCACGCTGAGCTTTACTGTACAGGGGATTACAGCAGATGGATATAAAGATCCTATGCTAGCAATAGTTGCATTAAAAATACATTTAGGGAATTTTTTAATTAATTCCTTCAATACATAAACTAATGTTGTCTGTCTGCCTGGAGCTCTGGTGTAAACAGTATGGAAAATTAAAATGTTTGCTCTGAATTCATTAGTTTTTGATAAATGAGTAAATATTGGAACCAGGTTTTACTGAGAGATTTTCTTGTGCTTGCTATTCTGGGGACAATATTTTACCAGATAGGTAAACAGACAACATTTAGGAGCTGACAGGGTCCAA
The DNA here is from genome assembly GCF_032062135.1 of Pyxicephalus adspersus. NCBI lineage: Eukaryota > Metazoa > Chordata > Amphibia > Anura > Pyxicephalidae > Pyxicephalus > Pyxicephalus adspersus. The sequence continues at coordinate 138,782,403 of NC_092859.1, read as the reverse complement.
TTGTCTCCTTATTTACCTAAAAAAAATGGGCATAAAGGAATCCCTTCCATAGAGCCTACAATTGCAGTAAAAACTCTAAACCATGTCCCCCAAATTAAAAAGTTTTGGATATAGATGTACCTGTTTGCTGTGAATGGGTTCACAATTTCTATTTAACACTAACCACCTTGTTGGTGCACACATTTTGGAATATATTTAGAATAAACTGTTGTTTAATGCATCCTATGTAACTGATAATATATGTTAAGCTGCATCCCAGGGATGGATCAGTGAGCAAGTCCAAAGGTTTACACTGCAGAACCTAAGGAGTGATGGTCAATTGTTTTTTGGGTAGATACTAATAAAACAGAAAATCATGCTTCACTGTCCTGAGCCAGGTTCTTAATGTGATTGTGGACTTTGACTGCATTTTTCTATGTGTTGTATTTTGCATTTTGTCATGCACAGACATGTTGGAATCAATTTTCCATAGCACCGATAGACCACACAAGTGTATCTGCAGCTCGTCAGACTATAACATTATAATGAGAGCACATGTGTTGCTTTGCACTGGAATGAAGCAGATCAGGTAGATTTTAGGACATGTGGGGGGGCCAATGGAAAATTAATGGAAAAGGCACACAAACTTGTGAAGCTGGTCCTAAATACACAAAACTCTATTGAGAAGTCGTAAATCTTCTTCTTCCAATTAAAATATGTATCTTAATTATAATGTATCTTAATTATAATCATTGTTTGTATTAAAATTCTAAACAGTTTATTTTAGAATAAAGCAAACTGTTTCCATACCTGTGTAATAATCTCATATTACATAGCAAAAAGCTTACCTAATGGAAACAACATATGCAGGAAAGGGGGTGTTATCTGAATTATATTATAAAATATGTGTGTAATACAAAGAATATTATGGCAGAGTGTAAAGAATATAAGAAGTAATCATCCTTAGATATAGAAGCTATGAAACTAGACTTCTAAACAGTGTGGCAAAACGTTTTAAGGTCCTTCTAGGGGAGTCTTTTCTGACCTTTTAGGTTTACAATTTTCAGGGCTAGAGGAACCCCTACTAAAACCTAATTAATCAGGAGTTTGTTGGAATAGCATATTGTTACTGGTAAGAATACCCCAGCTGCAAACAGCAAAAAAGATCATTGATATCTTGCTACTGGCCCTTTCCAATGCCATTGGCCTCATAACTATGCATGTCTCATCAGAATGTCAATCAGCCACAGCTCAAGGAACCCCTAGCAGGCTCTGGAGGAACCCAGCTGGAGAATGGCTGTCCTAGAGACTTTCTGGGAAATCCGTCCAGCAAAAATGGGTATAAAAATGTTTAGGATGTCTGCACACATGTTCCGATGTAATAATTTATTGTGCAGAGAATGTTTAACATAAGCAATCAGTATACAGTAAAATCTTGATTTGGTGGAACTGTCATTAAGAAATCCACTAAATGGAGATAATGTCCAAAATTATGTTAATTTTTGGGTATTTGGGCCATGTATAAAATATTAAAGTCTGAACTGATCATAAAAAAATACAGAAATAATATATGAAACCTGAGCAAGGGAAAGAAATGTTGAGAATCAGATACCATCATTACATTTACTCATAGAGCAAATACCAGATTTCATGCTAGAGGAGACATAAGTTAAGTAAGTCTTATGTAATAAACTAATATAAATGGTATGAATTATGCAGTACTCCTTAAACTATCAAATGTTGTGTGATCTGATTACAAAGTTCCAGATTGCGTGTTCCACTTTTAGACTTGCTACTAATAAAGAACTAATATGTATTTGTGTTTGCCTTCATTCACATAAATCAAATTATTAACACAAATAATTTTTTACATGACAAACTAGTATTCTGATATTAGCATCCCATTATGTAAAGACAAATCACAGGAGTCACAAAAAAGTTCAAAACCCAATATATCTAGTGATCACTCATTATATTGATCACTATTATAATTTAATAATGTCAGAAACTTAAAAGAGCAATTCTGGCTAACTGAACTTACTTTGGTATTTACTTATCACCAACATAAACAAGCCCAGCGGCCACAACATTTAAAAAGGGCATTTTGCAAAACTTCTTTAATATAACCATTCTAAATGGTTACATATTACCTTATTTTTGACAAATGCCTTAAAATATTAATTACATTTGGGACCATTGAGGTCTGCTGTGTTCAGACACTGTTGTGTCCAGACCAAAAGAAAATGAATAAATTTAGAAAAGCTCACTCAGGAACATCACTGAATGCTATGCTTTGAATGTCTGGCATTTTGTATGTACAGCCAATGTCCGAGAGCTGATATTTACACATGGAACATTTAAAGAGTTACAATTCCAAAGACTCATTCAATATAATATTACAGCAACAACAACTACTTCTAACTATATTCTTTCTATTTATTTATATATTGTATAAAGTTGTAGAATTATATATTCTATATTCTATATTCTAATATTAATGCAAATAATTTTAATAAAATATATTGTTGGTATTACAAAAAAATTCCAAAACAAAAATGCAATAACTTTTAAGCAGTACAGCCTTGATTATCAAATAAAATGTACTCATATTGTATCTATTGTTCTTGCATGAAATAAAAATGTTTATATGATTGTTGTTAATAAATCTTGTGTTATAAGTTAGTATGGGACTGTAATGAATTGCATTTGGATAAGTTGGTTAGTGGGTATATTCTTAACCAAAGTGTCCATCCTTACCCCAGCAGATTGTTTCCAGTAGTTCTGCAGAGCTGTGTTCTCATTCCTGAACTGTGCAGGGGTCTTTTTTATATAGCAGCTCAGCTAGCAGGTTGGGAGTGGCAAGCAACCACAGGACACAGGAGAAACCAGATCTGAGACAGAAAAATAAAAAAAAATCACATGCTCTAGTTGGTTGACACCAAGGTAAATGGCATCCCTAGAAGCACCCTAGAATACTTTGCACTCTAAGAAACTGGGTTTAGGGGCATTTGGTTCAAGCATTAGCAATTAAAATCAGAAAAAAAAATGTATTTAAATAAATATATTTTCCTTTTTTTTTAGAACTGGACCTGTTGCTACTGTGTGTTTGCAAGGTCTGGATGTTCCTTTTTATCCACAAAAAATACTCGTTTTATGTATTACCATGGTGCAAGCCATTAGGTATCATACAAATGTCAGCATCTGAAAACAATATCAAAGGACACCCAGCTGAGTTCAGATATTGGAAAATGCTAATTAGACTGTGGGGTGCCACTTGTGTTGATTATTATTATTATTTAGCTGTATGTAGTATGTTTTATGATTCATAATTATAGCAACAAGGAATTATTGCAAAATATAAATAAAAGACTAAAATAAAGCAAAAGAGGGGCATGATTTTTTTTTACTATTTTCTTACATTGCATTCATTTTGAAATATGTAAATCGTGAAGTTAATTTACACATTTTCTAAATAAATACAGTGTAAAAATGTGTAAACTTTGGGTAAAATTTGAATGAATCTGGGATGAAAACATTTATAAATAGATTTAATAGAGTAGCTATTCTCAACTCGGGTTCTGTGGGGATCTAGGGTTATTTCAAAGGTTATCAAGGGAACGGCACCCTTACAGGTAGCATTGGACCCCAAACTAGGCAGGCATCAAGGAATAATCTGTGGCTAACTGTCCTGCCATCTGATGGTGCCTGCCTAGTGGGGGGTGCAATGCCACATAGCAGGGCCACAAGCATGCTCCCAATATGTCTATAAGGATTGAATTTGGGTCACTCCGAAAATAGGGAAGTTCTACACACCGTCAATGTGAGCTTCATTTTTCCAATTAGTTTATTTTAGCAGGTGTTCCCTTTTACCTGAACAATATTTTGATGGTTCCCCAGGGGAAAAAAAGGTTGAGAAAGGCTTCCAAAGAGAAATGACTAACTCAATAAATACCCCTGTACTTATATTGCTGGGAAGGGTTAAGTTTGGTGAGGTCAGGGCAGGATTGGCTGTTTTAAAATATAATAGGGGTCAGAGGGTTAAAGGAGAAGGACAGAGAGGAAGTGGGGTCAGTTAGAGAGGAAGAAGTAAGGGGAAAATGACCCACCCAGTCTTCCTTGGGGCTTGGTTGATTGGGGGGGGTTGTGGTTGTGATTTAAAGGCTTGGGCTGTTGGCAGGTCCTCGAGGGTGGTATCTGAGTATTGTTTGGGTGGTGGGGAACCACCTTAGGTGTGGTGTCCCAGGAAGGTGGAGTGGTAACAGAAAAGGTAACTACAGCATGGATGCTGGTGAAGGGGCTGCTTTGTGATGGGTAACGTCCCCGAGTCTGTATGGTGCGGCTGGGGACATAGGAATTAGGGATTGGAAGACCCCATTTAGAGGTGGTAAAAGGAGGTCCTAGAGCCAAGTGTTAGGATGGTTGTAGAATACTGGGGGTTCATTTGGGAACTTAAAGGGACTGTTTCGTTGGAAGTTTTGGGGATATGAAGGTTAAAAATAAATGTACATGAGAAGATGTTGTGGTTGTTGAGAGTTATGCAAATATAAATATATTTATTTTTTTTATAAATATATTAACGTTTAATGTAAGTTAACAAAGCGGCTGTTTTCAGCCATTAAATCCAGCAATGGGTTTTGTGTCATCATTAGGGGCTGGTGGGAGGTTACAATGAGGGTGGTTGGAAGGTGGCTGGGCAGCCAAAGGGGAAATTTGGCATCTGGGCTCCCCTACTTATATTCTGTGAGTTCCAGTGTTTATGTTTTCTGTCTAATTTGGACAGCTGTCAAACTTTCAGGATAGACCATGTTCTTTAATACAGGAAGGAATACCAGTGCCCAAAGCATGTCCAGGGGTCCCAGCTACAACCTCTGTGGCCCTACTAAAAATCAGATGGATAGTGCAATTAGTCAAAGCTGTTCTTCCTCCTGTCACCATGTATGATGTACTTTTAGGCAGTTGGTGTTATCAATGGACCATACTAATACAGACAATTAAACTAAGGGTATGCCCATTGCAGTTCTTATCCATGTCAATAGGACAGATAGGTGAGAGGTGTCTTAGCTTTGCCATTTTGTCCAATTATGTCTTTGCCTTCCTACTATCATGGTATAACCAGTCAAAATTAAAGATCACAACTTTGAAACACTATATCCCGATAATTGAATATGATTCATACATCTAATAAAAGTATCTTGTTTATGGATTTCTTTTTATTTCTTGCCTTAACTTACAATTTTCTTTACATTTACATTTAAACCACGCTTTCCTTCAAAATTGAATATAACTGGTCTGGTACAAACTATTACACTGATTGAATAGTGAGAAATTTTTTTTTTAAATTAAAACTATTTTATAAAAGATTAGAATTGTAAATGACAGGTTCATCATGCCCAAGTACAGAAAAAAACTTCTGATCTCCTAGCTCCCTTTCTGATTAGTCACTTGGCATTTAAACAAACTTTACTAGAGTTCATTGGATAAGCCAGGGATGATTTTATTTAGAAAGGGGAAAGACAAAGGATCAGCATCTGTTCTTTATGGAATGGGTTATACTTGGTAATACACCTGCAGACTGATCAGTAGGAAAGAGCAGTATCTGATAGAACTTGCAGTTTGTTACAGTTGAGTAACACGTGGATTTGTTATGTCATTTTGGAAGAATGCTTCTCAGTCTGTGTCTTAGGTCTGCTGCCAGCAGCTTCTGTATATACAAAGCTCACAAATACTAGTTGCAGACTTTTTTTGTAATTGGATTGCAGCACAATTGTAGTTTAACTACAAATTAAATACACAAAATAAAAAAAAAAAGCATTTTCCTTTTATTTGCAAAGAACTGACATGTAATCATTGTGTTTTTATATACCAGAATATTATTTACATGTTTGCTTACAGTAATACCTTAGGACATAATTATAAACCAGTAAATCTGACATCCCTCAGAGATTCAGAGAATCTTCCAGGTCCATGTGTCTTTTATTTAATGATCGTGATTGATTTATCACTAGTGTTTAGAAAAATTCACATTTGCTGCTTTATAAATACACCACTAGTCGTTTATTTTTACCAATCCTCACATGTTTTTTTCTGTTCACTCTAAACTACAGTAGCTACATTTAAATGATAATTTTATACACACATTGGGCCTGATGTATTTAAGATACACTATCATGTAAAATCTACCCAGGGATCCAGCTATCCCGGAATGGATTTACCAAAATTATTTGCTATTGTTTGGTAAATGTTTTCAATCCTAGATCCATTCCAGGTTTGCTGGAATCTTCAAGACTTCTCCAGTCTTGGGGAGCTTTAATAAATCAGGCCAAGTGTAATAGTTAATAAAAAAAGTAAGCATTGCCACAGGGTTTGGATTGTGGTTTGAAACAAATATTCATACAGGATAATCAGAATTGGGCCAGTTATGGGGCAAGAGGGCTCCTGCATTTAGCGATGTGGTAAGGTGGGACTGGGCTAATGCAGAAAGAGAATTAAGCAGGGCACACCTCTGGAAGGACTGAGTTCTGCCCATGTGCTGGCCAGCTATCTCCTGCAAACGTTACCTCTTCACTGGGTAAATTACAGTACAGAGATAGCTGTGGATAGTATTAGTTTATTTTCACTTGCACTGTAAGAGGTGAGTTTTTGTGCAGTGCTAAATTATAGGTGAGAGGGAAAGAATGCCTGGGCCACTCAATACATTTCTAAGAATTTCTAAATCTTGCAACTATGTGACGCACAGACTTCCTAAAGTTAACCAAAAAAGAATTTTCTTTACTTACTATTACTACTACATAGAGCCTATTCCTCCTTCATTTCTGTTTCACATGTTGCCCTGGGACTAAACTACAGGCTTCCTAATAGATACTGATCATTTTCATAGATTCTCACCCTACAACACCCTACTACTTTACCTTGCTGACACAGCGTACATTACATAGTTACTAGGGATGAGCGAGCAAGTTTTTAAAACTCAAACCCGCTTACTGAAATTGCAAGCGAGAATGGCCGGTGTAAATTCGCAGATCGAGCTCAAATTAAAAAAAAAAAAGATTGCGGGCTGCGCTAATCAATGAATGCAGTGCTGGCTGCATTCATTGATCAGCTCAGTGTGCGATCCCCGGCACTAGAGATTAAATGGTTTACAAGTTACCCCATTCAAAACCTCTAGTGCTCTCTGATTGGCTGAGGAAAGCTTTGCAATCAAGAATGATTGCAGCTCTCAGAATCCACTGTGATCCCGGGGCACTGGAGGTTAATTAACTTCTAATGCCCCAGGAATCACAAACAGGAGGATTCCCAGGGAATCCTGTGAATCCTCCTGTTATAATTTCCTCGATCTCCCGATGGTTTCGCAAAATCGGTTGGTCCATCAAGTTCAACCAATAGGCAAATAAACATATCCCAGAAATAAAACCCAATAAGACATAGTTGGTCCAGAGGAAGGCAAAAAAAACCCTGGTACAATTTGCTCCAATGGGGGAAAAAAATTCCTTCCTGATTGTATGAGGCAATCAGATGTTTCCTGGATCAACAGTCTCTGTTATCTTTACTTTTAAACCCACTCAGCCTTACTACCCACTTTTTTTATTCTGTGCTTCTAGAAACCATCCGTTTTTTCCTAAAACAATCTATAGCAGTTGCTGAAACTACTTCCTGATTAGAGTGGCAACTTTTCTCTGAATTTAGCAGCAGTGCAGCATTGTTACCATCACAGGAAGCTGAACACAATGGACTTTACTGGCAGGAACAACATGTATTTGTGAAACTTTTCAAGAGGACTAAAAAAAAACTATAAATGCCAATGCATATACCTTTAAGTACTGCAATACCTTTTTATGAGAGACCATAGTCCTACTTTCACTGACTTTGGAAATAATAGACAGATTTATCTAATTATCTTAAATGTCATGTTTGAATACATAACTAATCTAATATTTCTGGTTTTCTGAAAGTGTATCCCAAATTAATAGAAAACATTCTGGATTGAGAGGAATCCATCACAGCTCAGATCTACAATCAGAAAATGAATCAGAATTTCCTCACTGAATGCAACTACGTATTGACATAATGTTGTGAAATGACAATTTACGCTCATGACCTTTGAACTTTAAAACTAATTTCACTAAGAAATGAAAACCACGTGTATTTAAAGCTGAACATCAGCCAGATCTAAACAAGACAATTGATGTAAATATGTAATCATTAAAAATAATTAAATGTGTTTAACCCTTTTGTCATTGAGATCATTGATGTCTAGATGTTCAAGCTAACTTTATAAGCATCAGACATGTACTAAACATTCACTGTAGGGCAAGCAATCTCTGTAATTTAGGATACATGCTCCTACAGTGAATGAGTGTAAACTATCCTTCTCTGTTCTTTTATTATACCCTAATAAATATTCAATAATGTAAAAGAATGAAAAAGCATTACAATACATTTTTACTATTTTATTATTATTATTAATATTATTTTTTTAATTATTATTAATAATAATATTTGTAAATGTGCAGCTGTATGACAATTACAATGTATGAATAATGATGAATAATGATGAATATTGCAGTCTGAAATAAGCAGCATCTATCTATAGCAGTGTTTCTCAACCAGGGTTTCTCCAGAGGTTTCTAGGGATCCTTGAGAAATTACAAATTTGTGCCTCTCAGGTCAGTTTAAATGACCCCAATGATCTACTTGGGATTCTGTAATGATGACATTCTTCCAAATGGCCAGCAATGTAAAAGACATTCATCTCATTGTCCAAAAGGCTAATGTACCATGAACTTGGCATATCATAAATATTGTCAAATCATTGTCAGAGACTTGAAAAAACATATTTCAAGGGTTCCCTCATGTCAAAAGGGTTTAAAAAACAAATAACCCATGAACCTTTGAGTCATGTGCCAAGAAAACATCAAGCGCTTACTAGAGCATTCAGCAAACATTCATAAATGCATGGTAATACCTCATCGTTCCATGACCCATAACTGTTGAAATTTAGCATTCAGGAGTGATAACCACATGGTTGTCAACCACCTGTCTAAACGGAGCCTTATAAATAACATTGGTGCCTGTAGACTACAAGCCATCAGCATGATGACCAAAGTCTGTTTGAAGACCTAGTGGAGATATGCTTACACAAAAAAAGTTAGTGACCAGTTTAGGAAATCCAGAGGAGTTGTGTTAAAAATTAATGTATAGGTGAAAACAAGTTCCTATCACACTATTGTAGCACTCACCCCTGTAGTAGTAGCTGTAATTTTTCCTAATTCTCTATTCTGATGGGAATAGTCCAAACTCAGTTTATGTTTAATCTGGCGGATTTGTTTTCAAACAAAACAATAGGAGAGAGGGATTGGGGTTTGCAGAGTGTCCAGGAAACCCAGTTCCCTGCAGGGGTGTAGTCATAAAAAAGGAAGAGGCAGCACAGTAAACTTGCACAGCCCTACTACATGCCTGCATATGTGACACTCAAAGGGGAAGAAACTTCCTCCGGAGTGACATCATGATACCAGAACCCGCCCACTCTCCCATCGCAGGCTCAGACCTGCGATGGGAGAGTGGGCGGGTTCTGGTATCATGAGTGGGCGGTTGTGTTCAGAGAGACAACCCACCCACTGCCCTGAGCCTACAAGTCCGGGAGAAGTGGTCCGTGACTCTGGCTGGTGCACCCCCCCCCAGCTGGGTCTATCTCCTGACCCCGTGGGGAACAGACCGTCCAAAGAACTCTTTGCAAAATAAGAGTGGGCATGCATGCCCATTCCCAAAAAAGTGGGGGCTTGGCATTCCCACCCGTGCCGGCCCCACTACACCCGTGGTCCTCTGTCTATTGTATATTTGTCAAAATAAGAAGTAAAGAATTCTCAGCTTCTTGTGTCCAAGGACTTGAACTCAGATTAGCATTTAGTCACCCCAGCCAGATATCTAAGAGTAACTCACTCCATCAGAGATGGCTACCAATTTTAACCACAGTTCCCAATACAGCTTACACAGGCTTCTTCCCAGGGCATCCTCCTGCAAGTCCTCAACAGGGTACCAGATGCTGAGAATCTCTTTCTCCTCTTCTAACCTGGTCAATCTGGGCCAGCCGACCCCAACATCACTGCCACTGCATCTCCATTTTTTTCTGGGTAACCCAGAATCTACCGTTATCCAAGTATTCATTGGATTTAAATCTCCCTCCCAAATGGGCACCAAACCTGCCTATTGGCGGTTAAAAATGGCTCTTCTGGCAGATAATAGGCTCAACTTCGCACTAGAACCAGGCAACTTCCACGCGATCACTAACAAGAAGAATCGGAATCTTGATTTTTCAAGCATGTTCTAGATTTACATCTCCCATTCTTCTTGACACTAAAGAGGTGCAATACTACAATAAAAAGAATATGTCTTTGGTTGACTTAGAACGTTATTTTATCTGGAAACAAAAGCTATTATCACTAACAACATTTGGCCTCTGCCGGCCCCTCTGCTCTTCATTAACAGATGATCCGCTGTTGACAAAATTAGTCAATATTCCTGTTTTTTAGGACAAACTTATTGCTTTTAATTTAATTTTGAAAAACATAGGTACTTACAGACAGCCTCCAGTCTTAGCAATAGTCCAAAGTGTGTCAGCAATTTACCATAACCCTCTTTGAATTTTGAATAATAAAATATGGATTTTTCTGAGTTCAGTTCCAACATTACACCGTCTTATTTTTTACAAGCTTTTACTTCCTTATAACACATGGGGGGGCTTAGCTAAAGTTTGAATCCAAATTTTTGTGTCAGGCACCTATGTAGGTGTTGAAGTGGTGCCGAACAAATTTCAGCAATGCACTGGTTTTATTACTTTATTTTTATTGGCTACAGATATCCTATCACATCATATCACAAACATTGACAACATTTGGCAAGTCCTTAATAAATATTCTAAAAGAAAATCTGTAGGCCTTTCATTAAGAACACAAGCTGAAAATCTGCCAAGGCAGTCTAGGGACAGATTTGTGTTGGACAGGTGCACCTACATCCCTATGTGCTAAACACTGGCAGCTGTGTGTCACCTGTTTTCCCGTCTTAAGCTCACTACTATCAATCCCACAGAAAATTTTGAAAGTTTGAGACAGACCATGACTTTTATCTTACTTTTTTATACAGAACAGGGGTGTCAAACTCAAATACACAGTGGGCCAAACTGAAAAATTTGGACAAAGTCGTTGGCCAACCTTGATATTTATTGAAAAAATATCTACAATTGAGGAAGGTCGCTAACGAATGTTAACAGAGGTGGGGGTGCTTGTGGGTCCTGATTGATGTGCCAGCAGAGCATTCTGAGATTTGTAGTATTAGTGGTGCATGCACTGTCTACCAGCGGGCCAGCTCTAGTAGACATTTAATATTTTCACGCGGGCCAGATATAATTACAGTGTAGGCCAGATTTGGCCGGCGGGCCTGAGTCTTACACCCCTGATATAGAATACAGTATTTCATTTCAAACAAAACACATAGATATTGTCCTATCATAATAACATCCCATGGAAAACCAGGATAGCACTCTCTGTAACATTTGAAATATTTAAAGTTACACTTCAGAAATTTGGTAACCGGCAGGCCTTTATTAGAAAAAAGGGTCAGGCGATATTCCTTCTTACCTGCCTGATCATTGCCCATCTGTTAAAATTCGCTGAGCTGCAATCCTAGCTTCCCTTGCGGGTGCCGGGGGCTGAAGATCAGGATAAAGAAGAAAAGATGGCAAGGCAACGAAAACGGGACAGGTGAGTATCCCCAGAGTTTAGTTCTCCCTATTACTAATATCTCTTATAGACTAATGTGAAAAGCTAATTTCAACGCTTTAAAATCATAAACCAGTTTAACATTTTTAAATCTGCAGCTGCTATGAAATTAATACCAGCCATTCCTTGTGCTGGAAGTTTCTGTACTTCCAATTTTAGGGTAACAATTCATTGTCACTATCCTTCCTATTTGCACTGTCATCTAATGATGTACAAGCTGCCGCGCCAATGCACACCGCAAGGAATGTTCCAATGTTGTCACCATCAGAAAATGTGCCTGGAGTGCACGCAGGTAGACAGGAAATGGCTGCAAGAGGTTGTCGGAGATTATCAGCGCTGAAAGGATACAAAAGGAAAAAATGACATTACACATTAAATTAAAAGGAAAAGGCAGCTGTGGAGGATATATAGTTTTTAGCAAAATAACCGTCATTCACACAAGACCTATTCATACTTGTGTATTGTGGGAATGAACTCATTAATGTGTCTTACAGTAAATTATGTTAATGCATATTATGTGCATTAGTACATTGCAGTGCCATGCATTACCAATGGCACCCCAACGCAATACCCAATGTAGGAACATTGCAAGGCATGGTAACACATTGCCATTCATGTCCATTTTTGTGTTGGAAGCCCATTAAATTCAATCTGTCTTAATATAACACATGTTAAAATGCAATATAGCTCTGTTTATCCAGCAGCCTGGCCACATCATAGAGCAAATTTTATAACTGGAAAGTGTTACTGAAGGCAAAAAATATCAGAGTTGTCATAGACAGAGATACAGCTATCATTAGATAAACACCATAGGCCTGATTTGATAAAGCTCTCCAAGGCTGGAGAGGTTCCACTTTATCAGTGAAGCTGGGTGATCCAGCAAACCTAGAATAGATCTAGGATTGAAAACATTTGCTAGCAAATAGCAAATGACTTTAAGTAATCCAATCCACGTTGGCAGGTTCACCGCTGAAATTGTATTCTCTTCAGCAAAGATCATCCAGGTGAACAGGAAGTAAGTACATCTGATTGTAGAGAGAGTCTTGTCTACATTACCAGGTTTGGGAAAAAGACTCTAAGGTCAATGACAAAAGAAAGGTCAGAAATAATATAATTAGTACATTGCATACAATTACCCTGGATAGGATTGGCCTGTTTCTTAAGTCTCTTACAGACATCTGATGAAGGTCAGTGGATTGACGATATTTCATGATCATTTCCAGTGACAGATGAAGAAAAAAACGCTGTACTCACTGTGCTGTTCTGTTCAATGGAGGGGGGAAGGGGCAGAACGAGCAAACGGCCTACCACTTTGCTCTCCTCTATGGGAGTAAACAATAGTCGTTCCCAATCATCATCAACCAAATCGTTCATCAATGAGCAGCAGCAGAGTGATGAATGGTGTCAAGGGACTGCTGTTATGTCAGATTTTTTGCCTGAGACAAATATGAACGTTTGTCTTGGGTGAGAATCATACGATGTGTGTACAAAGTTTGAACAATTGCTTCACATAGTTGTAAAGTGCAGCCGCAATGTTCATTATTGAAATCCTCTGAGCTATGGTGTGCAGATTTTACACCATTGACAGGTAATTTTCCTACACTCTCTCCCCTTTATACATCAAAATAATTTATACACCAAAAAAGGTAAAAGTACAAACTGAAAGGATTAGCATCAGAATATGCATGGAAAGCAGAGAAACATGGATATGATAGTTGCATGGTTATAGTGACAGACAAATGATAATGATATCACCTCCTAAACATATTCACTATACATTGACTACCAATGGGTGATTGTATAAAGTTGTTCAGTTAGCAAAATTAATTATTTTCTTGCATGGGATATTCCACTTTGTAAATGATATGAAGCTTTGTTGACTTTAGTTATATATTAATGTGTTTTCTCAGGTTTCCATAAACATATTTGGGTAATTTTTGCAAAGTGAACTACACATTTATAAAGCTAAATGAACTACTGTAACCTCCTCCTCTCTGGTATTCCTCTAGCCCTACTCTCTCCCCTAGAATCTATTATGAATACTGCAGCCAGACTCATCCATCCTTCCCACCGCTCCTCTTCTGCTGCATCTCTTTGTAGTTCTCTCCATTGGCTTCCATTTCACCTTAGAATCAAATTCAAACTCCTGTGCTTTGCCTTCAAATCCCTACTCAGGTATTGTCCCACTTACATGTCTAACTTGGTAAAAAAAATACTCCCCCTGCCGCTCTCTCCGCTCCTCCCATGACCTACTAATGACTTCCTCACTCATAACCTCATCACTTATCTGTCTGTCATTTGCAACCCCTATTTAATGTACAGCACTGCGCAATATTAATCATGTTTAGTAATAATAATAATAATATTATCTGTATCTATCCACCTTGGTAAATGAACCACCTAAATTCCTTTAGACTACACCTTAGTTCCTTACTATGTAAGAAACAAATAATTCATTATTGCAAGACATTGGCAAACCTATGTGAGATGATGACAAATGTGGGCAACAAAGGAGCAACCATTACAATATGCAGGCAAGAAATGGGCAATAGTGACAATATGTATTCAATGCATACACGCCTACCTTAGATTCCAGTGTCTCCTTACAGCAACCAACTCTGCAAGCATTGGACCTAAAAATTGGAGCAATTCTTCCAGCTGTGCCGACGCTCCCACTGCATTCTCTAGCTGGCTGTACCCAGAGCAGACTGCATGCCCACCCTGCCCCAAACATATCACTGCCTCCAGGTAATACTATATGTAATAATTCATTGAGATAAATGGAACCTAATTACCATTTTAGTTATTTTACAACAAAACTCAAAAACAGATGTCTGCCTGATATAAAGAAGATGAACATTCCAAATTGATGACAACAAACATCCTAAAGTCAAAAGTGAAATAAAAAAGTAATCAGACTTCGGAATGTGAAAGGTACGGAAGTTGTGACTACAGATTCAAGAAGGGAATTGTTAATGAATTGGATAGGTTACATGAGGAAAGAAATCTGTCTTCACTGCAATCAGTGTTATGTCTAAGATTTCATCACTGAATACATTTTTTTATAATTGAGGAAACTCAAAACTAATCCTTTAGATGTTATGCTAAAACAAATGTAATTTAGTTCATTTAGCATTAGTGAAAAAATGTGATATGTGGAAAAAAGCACTATATTAAATTTTTCCAATTAGTTTGTATGTAATTGTATTTTCAAGCCTAATACTGCC
>NC_092859.1:138745631-138765477 GCF_032062135.1 Pyxicephalus adspersus | reverse complement strand
TTAATAAACAGTATTTTTATAGCGCCAACATTTTACTCAGCGCTGACTACTAAATACTTTGACTTTGTATTCAGCTTTAAAAAACTTGATCATATATTAAACATGTTCAGGTCATACATACATTCAATATTTGTTACTGGAAGTGACAGTAGAATGAATACATATTATACAGACATCACTGTTCTGTGCGTTAGGGAGGTAAAGATGAGTAGCATACTATGGAACTGTGAGCTATACTAATCCCATATTTTCATCCAGAATCATGAATGATCAACTTGGGCTATGAAAATCTACCATGCATGCGGGGCTAAATGTAAGTGAATGTAGGATGTTCCTGGATCAAGTGATGGCAGAAGAAGTTACAACCTTAGACTTTATTGTCTTTAGGGAGAATTTCACCACTTCTTAGATGACATATTCGTTAAGAACCTGGACCAGTTGCTTGATACCAGAAATGATAGATTTTGGAACCTGTCAATCATCCTAGCTTTAGAGTTCTCCAGTCTGATGACGTCAGAACAAGAGTGCAAGTAAGTTAAAGGAATCGTTGGTAAATAATATCTTGACCTTTCTGGAGCTAATTAGCCTTACTGGTGTATTTACTGCTTATGTCTTGAATGGTCATGATTATATGAGACAACTCCGAAGGGTTATATGAGTAAATCAATGAAAATAGGCTTGTTGCAGATAGATCACTCATTAACCTCTATACTCACCAATGAACCAAACCTTATTGTTTCAAATATTAGTTATAATCCCTTCTGTTTCCACCGGTCGTTGTTAGAGAGGTTACATCATCAACCGGGCAGCTCAGCTGATTTTGTATATTCTAGTTATGAAGCAATAAAAACAGTAACAGGACATAAAACGTGCTGAGTGAAACTGTACAACTGAATTAAAAGTTTAGCTTAATACAAATTTAATGTCCATTATGTATGGCTGCTAGGAGGTTTTAAGAGAAAATAAACTCAATAGTTAAGATTTGTTATTGTAAGGGAATGGAGCAATGGGTTCTGGATGAGCGGTATACTTCCCTAATTTTTGGCTTTCGATCCGCTTAAAAAGGTGGCAGGGTACTGGGAAAGGAAACAAGGCTTAATATAGTAACCAAGAGTTTCATGTTTGATAGAAACTGTTTTAGGGTCCCATGCTCTGGAATAATAGGAAGGTTGAGTGGACCTTTTTCATTCTACCCTAGAACCTGACTAAGGAGGAAGCCACAACCAGGACAGGATGTGGTGTGTAGGCAGATGGATCTTTATATTCCCACAAAGTCCTGTGATATGTGAGGCATAGATGACCTGAGGAGATGTTAGTGCTCAGGTGCCTTAATTTGCTAGCAGCGTTTAGATTTAAGACACCACAGCAAAAAGAACCCCTGTAGTGGAGGTTACAAACAAAGGGCTTTTTAGACTGTTGTTGTCGGTTGCTTTTTCCATTTTGGAACTTTGTTGAAACACTTGTTTAAGTTTGCTGCTGCTGTTTGCTAAATGAAAGCAAATTTTTACATTCTTGTATGCTGAAAAAAGTGTACAATAAAAAGCGCTCAATTAGACCATGTATATGTGTGCTGTCTGCTACAATGATCCTGGTTTCCGCCACTGTAAATCCTGGTTTATGCCATGTAAAATCTAGAGCGAGATTGGGTGATGCCATCTACTGTGGTGCTGCTAACTGTTTTCCTTTTTGAAGGAACTGACAAAAGGAAAAAACCCTCCCTCTACCAAAATAGCCACAAAGACATAGTGCAGAACAAAGAATGGTCAATAGGCAAACAAGTGCTGGTCAATAGAGATATACAATTAGCAGTCATTGTAAAACTGGAGGGGTAATATAGGTAATAGGTTGGGAAGTGGAGTATGACATTAAAGGGAGCATCAGTAAGAAGGTACAAATTGGTACAGTGGAGGTCAGTTACAAAATTCACATGGGTGCATTGGTAGTCAGTGGAAAAGTGCAGGGGTAGTCAACAGAGGAATGCCGGTGGGAAGTGTATTAGTGTAGTGCTGGGTGCAGTGACAGTCAATAAGGAAATGTGTTGTGTGTGCCCTACATTGGACGTCAGTGCATATCTGTGCAGTGGTGGTCTATGAAGAAGTAGGAGCAGTAGTGATTAGTAAAGAATTGTGTACACTGGAGAGGTGGGTGGGTGGTGTCACAAGAAAGCAGTTACTAACTAATTATTTTCACAGAAACAATATTTTAGCATCTCTAAGATCTCTTCTTAATCTTTTCATGACCTCCAAGTTCTCCTCCAGATTTGGTCATGACCTCCAAGATCGGTAGAAGTGTGAAGAGGGAGGTAGATGTAGAAAGAGAGAGGAATAAATCTCATCAGAATCAGTAACACATCTTTATATTACGTATTAACATTCTGTATTTTATGGTCCATGCTTTGGATCAGCGGTCGCCAACCGGTGGTCTGTGGCTCTGACCGGTGCGCTCCCCAGCGGGGTCAGGAGAAGGACCCCGCTGAGGAGGGGCACACTGGCCAAAGCCACGGACCATGTCTCCCGTATGGATCACAGGCTCAGGGAAGTGTCTCTGGACACAACCTGCCCACTTTCCAATCGCAGATCTGCAATGATTGGGTTCTGGTCACCATGACGTCATTATGGGGGAAGTTTCTTCCCCCTTGAGAGACACCAAGCCCCCCCCACATGCGTGGTCCAGAGCTGGTAATTTTAGTGGTCTGTGGGTCCGATAAGGTTGGCAACCACTGGTTTGGATGATACTTTTACCTGGGGTCTTTGCTAACAGGAACTCAACTATCACTACTGTGAGATTTTCCTTTGGTGAATGAAAAGCAGAAGAAGCTTCTGTTTGCTAGTAAAAACAAAGGAGGTAATTTTTGAGTGACAATTGCATTGATAGTACTGCTTTCCCTCTGAACAGGATATGACTGAATCATCCATAATGGCTGCTATCAGCACTACTGTACTCTAAGATTGAGGGGAATGTATTCTTTATACAGATGACATAACTCTGGGACAAACACAATAGAATATTCATGTGGACAATAAATAGTTGATTTTATTGTATGTTTTGCCAGACTGTAATTCTGCTTTAAATTATTACAGCCAAGAAAAGCAATTTTCACTCACATAAATCTATTCCTATGACCCTCATCCTCAGAAGAGACTGCTTAGTGTTACACATTTATACTGATGATTTCCCGTCTTCATTCTCAGACCTGTTTTTAATCTTACAAGGGGTAAAGAGCGTTATACAGAATATGTAGTGCCGACCATAATACACTTCCCTCTCAGGATACATTCTGGAGCATTTGCAATGATTAATACTATGCTGATAAATCCTTCGCAAGGCAAGAACAACTTTATTTATATTTCTAAAAAGTAATAATAAACACTTCACTCATGAAAAGCACTTTTTTAAGGGCTTCATGAATTCAGGAATAGACAGAAATGTTTCCTAACATTAGGCAAGTTATATATTTATTTGCAGTGAATCTTATGAATTGAGGATACTTTTTTCTGTATTGTTAAATGTGAATCCAGGCTTTATACAGGGGCAAGGGTATTCCTTGTGTCCCATGTGACAAAGCTGGGTTAAATAATTTAGCAAGATCACTGTCACTTGGATTGAGTCACATACCCACCATACCTGGTAGTACAGGGTATTCTCTTCCTGGGCCACTGAGATTGAGTATCTATGTATGCTGCTGTTTTTTTTTTTTAATGTTTTTTTTTTTGGGGGGGGGGGGCATTAAAGCAAGCTTGTTGATTTCCCCCCTCCGGTAAGGCAACAGTTTGCTTTAAATATGTGATAAGTCAACAGTATTCAAGTAGATTTCTTTATAATGTATATACTTGCTGGCTTTCAGAACTGCTACTGAAATTCTCCAGAATAGGTAAGGCCTGGACAGAAAGCCAACATGTGGGGATATAGCTAAATAAAATAGGGGGATCTAAACTAAAAAGTATTGGGCAGCATGGTGGCTCAGAGGTTAGCACACTATCTGCATGGAGGTTCTCCCTGTGTTTGCATGGGTTTCCTCCAGAACAGCTAGGGCCTGAACGCAAGGCTAACATGTGGGGATATACAGCTAATAATTAAACCTCCAGGTACTCCGCTTTCCTTCCACCTTCCAAAAATATGCAGTTAGTTAATTGGCTTCCCCCTAAAATTGACCTTAGACTTCACTAAACATATAAATGACATTAGGATGTGAGCCCCATTGAAGGACAATTAGTGACATGACGATGGACTTCGTAAATTGCTGCCTAATGTCGGAGTTATATAAATACTGTGAAATAATAAGAATGTTGTTCCCTGTCTATACTTTCACTAATATGGTTCTTAAATGAACAGTGCTGATTTAGGAAAATGTAGACAAAATTTTGCTAATCATTACGATGCATGGTCTAACAATGGCAAATGGGAAATCCTGACAAAATATGGTCTACAAAGATCTGGAATTTTCAACAAAGACGGCAATCAAATCCTTGCTAGGGCTTAAAAATTGGGCAATCATGTCAACCTGTGGGCCAAAAAATGGACAATAGTTACAATACTAAAGCACAAGAGGACATTTATATATTACGTATGCACTGACATTTGTGACACTAATTGGAGCCATGTCTGCCTTCTCCTTACTTAACTTTTACACTGATCACTACCCCAGTCAGACAATTGGTGGCTGGACTCGGTTTAATCCCCATGACTTGGTACTCAAACCTATAAGCCCGAGTCAAATGTTTGGATAATCCAACAAGTGAATATAAATGTGCCTGGATATCAGGCTTTCTCCGGCCGTGTAACAGCCACGGCGGCTTCTTTTTGTAGTAAATGTCTCTACATCCCTAATTTACTTGTTAAGCTCAGTGAGAAGCCAAGAGATTAGTTGTAACTTAGCTGTAGAAATTATCCTATCACTAGTACTTTAGCTACCAGACATTGTTTACGGAACTATGGAAAAGCAAGGGGATTGTGTAAACTTAGGTTTCTTGACTGTCTGTTACGAGGAGCCAAGCTGTGCTCATGAATAGCTTTTGTAAATCAGAAATACATTTTTTACTGCTGATGTAGTTTGCACAGACATTGATTTTCCAGGTAAAAAACAGGTAACAAAAATGTTAATCTGTATCACTGATGTCTTTTTTCTCATCACAGTAGTTACATTGCTTCTCAAAATTCTGTGGGGCTCTGGTTTATGAAATAGAATAATACAATATGAATTATTTATGATGATTAACTTTTTCTTTCTTATAAGGTTATATATATGGATACAAGTATTTGATGGGGGATCTACGAACTCTACATCCCAGATATAATAATGAAACAATAGAAAGAAAGGTCCAAAATTGGCATAAACGTGAAAAAAAATTCAAGAAATAATCAATATGATTTGATGTAGTCATTAAAAAGCAACACATTTTTAAAACCAGATTAAATTCCATAAAAGTATGATTTTATATTATTTTATCTTTTAATAAAGAATTGTTAGATTAAAATCCTTTTTTGGGGCAAATGAGCCTTTTCTTTCTTTTCTTCCTGATATTCTAATGTACAGTTGGACAGATTGACACCCAAATGTTAATGCTGATTTTCTCAAAGGTCAGTATCGAGGCCACAGCTCTTCATTGAGCAGAAGTGGTTTTAGTCTGGTTTTGCATACACCCAGGGATAATTCATCTGGGACCAACCAGAGTAGTTGAAGTTGCATGGCAGAAGACTCAAGGGTTCACCATTTTTTGCGTCCAATGATTTTAGAAGAAAGGAAGTTATGTGAAGCTACAATAGTTTTCGGTTATGCAGTATACAAAGTGTAAGTAAATCCTCCATTTAGGGGCAGTCAGGGAGTAGGCAAAACCCTATAGTTGGTTAGTTAGCTTGTTACAGCACTTCTCATGATAACTGGGGGAACATCAGATCACATGGCTGGAGCTGGAGTGTGGTGCAGCATCTAGGACATTCAGTTTTACCAGGGCATCCCACAAGCAATAATGAACTTTTAGGGGTAATGGCCAAGTTTTGGTCCCTAAACCTGGGGCTGGGGACCACTTAGAGTAGCAGGACAAGAGGTTGGTACAAATTTGTGAGGCAAGAATGTAGTTTGGAAAGGCAAAGGTAAGGACAGGCAGCAATCAGGTTGTTCAGGATGAAATTGGGATTTGAAACCAGATAATCACAATAAAGTGAGTCTGTAACAACCACATTCTTACGTAGGGAAGATCGTAGGACAGACGTTTTTGTGATTGGATGGTACCAATCACATCCAGTAGAGAGTGTTTTTTCAGCAATCTGGACAGCAGGCGTATTTTAGGAAGAATTTCCACACCCACCAACAAATGTACCACTTCCGTGAAGTTTTCTAGTCCTTTGAGGCAAGTTGTGGATTTTCATGTAATTAGAAGGAAAAGACAGGAATTAGGCATAGCATGGGATCCAGGCAGAGATGTTGCCTGGAGAAGGATTCAAGGTAAGAGGTGTGGACATGGATCCCCTAAAGCTGCGTACACACTGCCAATTTTTGTCCTTGGAAAGGATCTTTCACGATCCTTTCCAACGACAAGGGAGTGCACCATGCATGAACGGTGCTGTACATACAGCACCGTTCATGCTCTATGGAGAGGGGAGGGGGAGAGCGACGGAGCGGCACCCTGCTGCGCGCTCTCCCCTTCACTTTCATTACGATCGGCTGTGGTCCATCCTCCGTGGATCCGGCAGGTTGGTCCTCCGGACGATGGACGACACCGACTGTACACACGGCAGATTTTCGCCCGATAATTGGCCGATGCCGATTATCGGGCGATAAAAATCTGACGTGTGTACGTAGCTTAAGGCTGTAAAGATCAATACCAACAATCTTCTGCAATCTGCAGTGCCCATAAAGTAAATTATGGGCCCTGGTGGTCTTGATATTGGTGGTGGTGGTTGCCAGGAGGTCACAAATGCCTGAAAATATGGTACAGAAGTGCGGATCAGAGGCAGACTTAGTAACAGGCAAGGGTTGGCAACATTCTGGCAGGTTCAGTACAGAAACTGTACTAGGAAAGAGCTAGTGTCATCAACAATTAGACAAAGTCTATACAAGGTAACAAGAGGTTGATCCAAAGAACAAATCCAGGGTACAGCCAGAGGCACCAAAAGTGTTCAGGAGCACAGGTTAGGACAGGTGATATAAGGCTGAAGACCAGTCAGCAAGGCAGCACAAACGGGACTGAATTTAAATAGGCAACCTTGTGTCAGCTGATGAATGTGTCAGTGCTTGAGCCTGTATGCACAATGTTCGCACAAGGACCCTCATCTTGTGCATGGATGAGCCCATATGAGTGTGTGTCTGTTCAAATATTTTCATAAAGGCGCACACAGGAATATGAGCTTGCGCCCAAACCAATCTGCATGCTATTTCCTTGCAGCTATGTTCAATCCTGAAATAGATCACAACTATGTGGTGCTCCCAACAAACAATTTTATCAATACACAGCCCATCCCTTTTTTATGTACATTTTTCTTTTAAATGATTATATAATTTAATGTTCCTTGTATATTGTATAAGTAATTATTAATAATGTATATACTGTTTATTTTCAGTAAATTGTATGTCTATTCTTTCCATATTTTCTGCATTATTAACTAGTTTCTCTGAGATGTTGTTATAGGTTTGCATTATTGTGTAAAAAGGAAAATGAGCCCGTTGTTGGGTTGCTATAGAAATCTGCTTTTTAAAAACAACTAAGTATAATCAGGCTGTACCTTGATGATGTCAGTAGTATCAAAATGCGTCAAGCCACAGACTAATTACACATACTCGGATTGGGAGGAGAGACGCACAAACATGAACAGTAACTGAGTGATGTTTATGGCTGTCTAATGATTTTATATAAAGTGATAGATGGTATAAGAATGATATGAGTCACCACTAGTAATGTATTCAAGTCTTATTAAATAGCAGAATTTTACACTATTAGCATTGGTATTATATTTTAACAGGAGTACTATATGATGATGAAATGAATTGGAAAGGGAGTACAAAGATGAAGTACATGGAAGGGTTCACCATGAAAAGCCCCAACAGAAATGGAAGGTCTGTTTATACTAGCTGGGCATTCTCCATCTTCTCAGGTCACCTACTAGAAGTAGGTGAAAAATGTACCTGTAAAGGGTACCTTACCTCCACTTTCCATGCACAGTGCCTAGGAGAGGATGTCATCACTGTTCCTCCATGTAGAGTCCTTTGGGACACAGCATAAATTTTCTTGCTAGGGACTAGAGTCTTCTCATAGGATTTCACTGCATTCCTCGACACTCAGCTGGAAAGGATGATGAAGTCATGCTCAGCAATGCTAAAGATAGGGGTAAGGTAAGTAGCACTTGTCACACTTACCTCTTCCTCACTAAAACGCAGGCTTCTCTCCGCTGCGCATGTGGGCAGTCCTGACTCTGGGCGTGCCTATGCTCCCAAGCTTTACCAGTTTTGCCAATCCTGCCAGCCAATCAGGAAAAAACCTCTTAATCATCCCTGGCTATTTACCTAGCACAGACACAGCATTTAGCATTTGTGCAATGTGCCTCCACTCGCCCCTAGCTATACTGAGTTAGTTCCCGTATACCTGTTTTATAATTCAGTGTTTTTGTGTCTAGCTCCTGTGGTAATCCCTTGTTGCCAGCTCCTGTGGTAATCCCTTGTTGCCCAGTCTGCTGTTTCCAGCTGATTCCCTTGTGTTGCTCCAATGTTCCTCTGTCCATTGAAATTCCTGTGTCACTTGTGTCTTCTGTTGCTTCCAGTGTCTCATGTGTTTCCCGTGTCTGCAGTGGCCCCTGTGTCACTGGTGTCTATTTCCTGGATCCCTGGTATTTGACCTCTGGGCTGTGACCTAACCTCTTGCTTACTGCCTGCCTTGACCCCGGCCTTCCTTGACAATTTTTCTGCCTAGTGTTTTGTTACTATGTTCAGTTCATCCTGCCCACCCTGGTGTGCCCAAGGACCGCAACCTGGCGCTAACCAGCAGCGCAACATCCTCACCACGAGAGGCTCTGGAGAAGACCTGGTTGCTGCCTAGACTCTGCTCCTTTGCCCTTCTAAGGGCTCACACTACTCCTGTGGAAGCCTTAGCTCCCCCTAGTAGCTCTGTCCCCCCAAGCATGACAGAACTTACATTTCTCACCTACCTTTAGTTGTTTTTCTTGAGCAGTAGGAGGCCTGGTCAGTGTAAGTGGACGTTTCTTTCCTCTACAGTAAAACGTCTGCTTTATATGCAATTACATTCCCATAGCAAAAAGGTAAAAAAATGGGGGTTTTCAATTTGCAGTGGTGGGATTCTGCCTGTTCATAGCTTATCAAGTTGACCTTATATACTAAAGTATAGCAGCTAGCGATAATACATTTTGAGAAAGAGCTCATAGCACACAAATTGGGGTTGTATATTTAAGTCCCAGGATGTCATCAGTAATCTTTTTTCTTTATA
Source organism: Pyxicephalus adspersus (assembly GCF_032062135.1). Classification (NCBI taxonomy): domain Eukaryota; kingdom Metazoa; phylum Chordata; class Amphibia; order Anura; family Pyxicephalidae; genus Pyxicephalus; species Pyxicephalus adspersus. The sequence goes on along the minus strand of NC_092859.1, from coordinate 138,756,046 downwards.
TATTCTCCAATTAAGAAAATATAATTGAAAATGTACCCAAAGAAGCTTACAATCTTCGCCATTTTTCTTCAGCAACCAAATAGTTAATCTGCAGATTTCTATAATTAATTCAATTTGTACAGCAATATTTGTTTATTCAGTACCATGGTGAGTCCTAAGAATCTAGTCTGCCATCTTGGGTATGTTTGTTCTTATACACATATGTGTTTATTTATATTGCTTTAGTAATATATGCAGCATAACAGTTTTCGAAATGTCTTGTCACAAATTAAATACATAAGTCAGAGCTCTAAGAAAAAGGTCATGCAAATTACGGGATTAGGTAAAAAGCAGAAAATGGAAATGTGACAACACAAGCAAGGACTAGCATTGAATAAATCTGCTGGGTTTATTTCGTTAAGGGTTTGATGAATCTTGTTTGAAAACCCGAACCAAGAAGCAAATCCCTTTGAAGTCTAGTGGAGGGAAAGGGGGAAAAATCTTGTTAAATTTTCATAATTTTTAAGTCTAATGTCAAAAAGGTATGGTAAGCTGGGAACTGCCATTGGGGGACATGCACCACTGCAAAACATATATTCCAAATTACAGTACAACAGAGTGAGGGGCTTTATTATAACACTTTGAAGATCACAGTAAAAATACACAAACCCTTCAAATAGCATATTTGGGGATGCCTTAAGCCTAAACTCCAGTCTTACCCTAAATCACATTGGTACCTCTGTTGTACTGACATTACTTACTCTGATTCCATTGTACACAGTCAGCTTTTTCCAATGTGCATTGAAAGCTGCAAATGGTCAAATATGGCTTGTCTTATTTCTTGACTGATTCACATCCAGCTTCTAGCATTTTTCTCCCCAACCTGACTGTACCAGGCCTTTTTCTTCATTGGATTGTAATATTTTCAATCATGGTTGCTCAGCATTACATGTGGCTGCTGCATAAGACAGTCTACATCAGGGGTGCCCACACTTTTTTGGTTTGCAAGCCACTTTTAAAATGAATCAGTCATGGTGGAACGGTATTTGGACCTATTAACTCCTGTGCAGGGTAAAGTTTATTTTGAAAGGCAGGACTCTGCGGTCTGCCCGCATTGTTTTTGCGATCTACCGGTAGATTGCGATCCACGTCTTGGGCACTCCTGGTCTACATGAAGTAGGGTGGTGTGCCATTTTCAGGAAACTATGTACAACAATCCAGACCCTTTCACCATTACATGAGGAAGAACAGATACAACAGATGCAAAGTGAGGACATCAGTGGATCTGGAGTAAGGCAATTAAAGCAGAAAGATTTAGAATAAAGAAATTTAATTAGCAAGCAGGAACTTTCCCAGCATCAGGAGTGAGAATAGGCCACTCGATAGAATAGTACTGAAGAAAATAGTACAAGGGGAAGTTTTAGTAATAAAGTGTTAAAATATGATCATCTGGTGAGATCACCAGCATATGTCCCTGCTTACTATATTATGCTACCTAAGGTAAATGAAGAATGTAAGAAGTGAACTGTAGGGGTCCATTCCACTGTTAGTCTTTCGAAGAAACTAAACCCCAGGATAACAGCAAGGAATGGTTTGTATTTTTCTATTATTTTCAATAGTTTGATTTCAAGTATGCCTTTTACTAAACTGTCTTTTAGCAGAATGCAGTCTGCGGTTTACTCTTCATTTTAAATGACCCGGTCTGCAAACTGTAAGCAAAACCTAAATAAAATAAAGGAAACGTGATAAAATTGTTTCAAATTAGAGGAAATGGGCCATAAAAAACACAAAAATCAGCTTCTCTGATACAAATATGTGTAGGGTAATCAGCGTGCCTAATTTTGTTATTGGCCTAATGAAGCACCTTTAGCCATAAGAAAGGGGTTCTGGGTCATTTCAAGAAACTTATAAGCTCTGATATATCCCTATTCATAACCAATTTATAGCTTAAATTCATAAGAAAAAAAAGAAGCAAAATGTATGTTTCGTAATATAGTTGGTCTTATTGGAAAGGTCTGGATGTTCTATTGTGAACTCTTTTTTTTTCTTAAAACGCACTCCTATTATAATTTTAAATAATCCTACTATAATAATTTACCCAACAAAGAAACCAGGCTGATAAAAAGACAGTAAATATACAAAAGGTATGATTTACTTCCCTACATTGCATACTGCTGAACATCTATCACTGGAAGTTTGTTGAGAGCTGAGTGAGGAAAATCCGGAGATCTTTAAATTGGTTATGTTCATTCATTATCCCATCATTCAACTCACCAGGCTGGGTTGCTTAAAGCTTAAATCCAAGCTTAGTTCCTCCACCCCTACTGGCCTTGGCACCTTCTCCAGGTGACTTTGTCTGGTCATGGGCCCTCTTGCTCCAGTATTAAAATCAGGCCCTTCTTTTGCTCTGGTGTTGACCTTGTTCTAGTCATAGGCCCTTCTCTCCTTCTGGTGGTGGGTGAATCCTAAAAGCTGCAGAAAGGCACCACTAATTACATGTTTTTTCTTTCTGAACAATTTGCTAATAGGAAATGGCTTAAATGATTTCGGTAGTCATTCAAGTTGGAAGTGAAACCAATCTGCATTGTTGCATCAGTCTGCTGGGGACAGCGCCGGAGATCTAATATGTAGAGTTGCAGGAGCTGCTTTTTTATATAGGGACACTACCTAGGCATCCACATTGTCAATAAATGCCCAGGCTAAAATTCTATTGCATTGCTATTCTGACTACCAAGGGTACAATTCACAAATACATTATGTATTTCAGCTGTACATTCAGCTTTTTATGTGGGGTTCAGCTTTAAGCCATTAAAAAAGCAAAGGTCTGAACTGGAAAAGTGTAAAATTGGCAAATATTTATAAAAACATTGTACTATGTCACGAACACGGAAGTCTAGATCTAAATGCAGCAACCTATACTTACATAAATAAGAAACCTAATGTTTAGGTACCGGTACAGATGACAAATCTGCAGTGTTCTAACATAAAAGCAAAATGGTCTATACGCTGAAAATTAATTATGCCGATTTATTAAAACAGCCTGAACAAAAGCATTGCACAAATTTTCTGAATTACACAAGTCAATTATTCTATATTTTCATGAGATGATAAAGTAGATAGAGCTCATATTTTGAAATTCCATTCACTGCAGTTAATTGCGTTTATTCAATTTGCAATATATTATAAAAGTCTGTAAATTAAGTACAAGAAGCCCATTCATCTTAACTCACCGCTCCTTTCTTCTTTCCATAAACTAACTGGAGTGTGAAGAGACAAACACTCTATACAGGGGAAGTAACAATCACAACTTTGTAGAATAATTGATGGAGACAGCATTTTACATATTGAAATACCTTCATCTCTGGAATGAAAAAAATGAAGAAATACAATAAAATAATACACAGAGACTGAGTTCCAAAAATAACATGGAAAAACTTAAAATAAATGAAGTCAAATATTTGTAATTATCCAGGAACTGAGGAACACGTAACATGAACACATAACTTTACATTTAAGCAAACAAACTATTAATCTAGCAGCACATTACATCACCTATTTAAAATGAATTGGATATTACGTTATTCTTGAAATGTGCAGGTCTATAGTTTATTTTTCAGAACGCTTCTAAATTAGTGGTATCTAAATTTTATATACTGAATAACCTAACTATTTAAACGCTCACTAAATCAATCTCCACATTTAGAGTAAGTCGAGTATGTACAGGCATTTAAACTGGCAAGTTGGATGCTATAGGAGCAGAGCGCTTTCTTTATTCTGTTGTTGGCAAGCAGAGATGATGTTTGGGTTCACCGATGAATTGAGTTCATGGTGAACAATATCTAAGTCATTTCTTTTTAATATTTGACTCAATGGAAACAATTCTGATAGATGATTACAACTGTTTAAAGCTTGCAGCCTTCCAGTAAATTGTTTGCAGTTTCACTCCAGGTAAGTCCGGAGCAGTCCACTTTTTACATTAGATACCTGGACCCTGGCTAGTTAGTTGGCATGGGATTGTAGTGAATGGGTTTGCATTGGTTAAAAAATGTTTTTTGAACCCAGAGCCAATTGAGCTCACCCATCACTGATGAGTTGCTGCTACTGGTAGGATAGCCATACATATATTTTGACATAGCCTTTAATTATTTTATGCAGCCAGGCAACCCTGCTAAATTCATGGGTATTCCTATGATGTGCGAACCCTATATAGGATCCACTTATTCCCATACTTTCCTGTATGAAGGTGGACTATCAGGTCTTCTAGTATTGAATTTACCGATGATGGTTATGCGGGGTTAGGCTGAGATGGAAGCAGGTAACTGCTTTGACTGCTGTGCTGGGTTCTCTCTTTACTTTTCATCAGCCAGGCATCTCCTGCTTTATGCAAAGGTGAAGCAGACAAACTGACAGGTCAGTTCTGTAGATTACACTGAGAACAAATGGTTTCCCTATTAGGTGGAGCTTTGCTGTGGAGTGAAGGACTTATCCCAATGCTGCTATATGCCTATCACAAGTTGACTATACATTTTCCTTGATCAACCATATGGATGGCTATACTTCTGAGCACACCCGTTCCGTTCCACTTCCCAGCATGCTAGAATTCACAAAGAGTGACATTCATAAAAAGAAAATGTGATCAATACTGACAACAGGTAAAAACACTAGTTTGTAGATTGACAATGCTGATTTTTCCATTCAGCAAGCTAAATATATTTATTCATGGTCCTTTAATTGTTCTAAGAGCCTCCATCCAGGGGGAAAATTATCAAAGCACTCTTTATCCACCATTTCAGTAAGGCTGCATTCAAAGTTTATAATAAAATGCTATCAATAGGTAAACGTAGGAAATACTTTCTGTCAATAGTATTTTTCTGCTGATGGTACAAAAAATGTACATGGCTATGGTTATGAAGTGCCATTATTTTCATCTCAGAATGACCAGTCAATAAGTTTTTCTTATTGCAGACAGCCCACATTTAGGTGAACATCAAATTGTATCTGTGGACTATGACGAGTGTTTTGGTTAATTCATGTTTTAATTACCATTAGAAAACAAGCAACCAGAAATGGCTTCTAAACTAATGAATTGTTGTTAAATGTGGTCTGGCAGCAGATGGGATTCAGACAGCCAAGTAACTCCGCTTAATGTGAGTATTATCAGCTATGCGCCCAGCGACGTGTCCTGTGTACAGTGAATTGTCTGCACACTTAGCTGACTCTGACAATCCTCATTATAAATGTATCTTTTGACACACTTCAGCTGCAGGAATCATTGATGTTATATGAAAAACATTTGGTGTACTTTAAAAGTGCACAGAATGTAAATGGATTTGTATAATTTATTGTTAAGTTTAACCCTTTCAAAGTAGATTGTTCGATTTAAACAAAACAAGGTTTGAAAGAGAAAAGTACCTTTAAAGATACATCGTCAATGGAATAGTTTTATTCTAACAAGTCTGTCTCCAAAATGCAAGTCTGATAAGTACCAGCACCTTTGAATTAAATGTTGGCCTTCTTGCAGAACTAAAAGGGCCTCTAAGATTTTCATAGCCAACACATTTGTGTGCATTTGATGCCTGAATCCCCAATGCAAACCCTGGTTCTACCTAATTCACTCCCTGAATGTGTTCTATCACTGAATTTCTATATTCCTGATATTTTTTATTTAAACATTTCCTACAGAAAAAGGTGATATGCTTGAACATATGACCGAATAAATTAGCACAATTTATTTATTCAGAATTGGGAAAAATATAGGAAAAGTACACCCAAGGTTTACCACCACTTCAAATTCAGGAAATTATAATCAAGTGTCTAATGAAGACTGCTTTTCCATCTTCAAAGATATCTGCTGTGCCCTTGGCATTTTGTGAAGATAGACCTGGCTGGGGGCAAGTATTACAGGAAAAGCCCTGAAGAAGGAGACAGATCAGTAAAGAGTAAAGACATTAGATGTATGTAGAAAAAAAGGCTGAAACTGTATGTAAATTAATATAGCATGCTCTTAACTAAGTCATCATCTGAGGACTAAAAAATGGAATTATTGGCCCCGTTTCAAAAATAATTAAACTTTAATGATTTACTGAAAATTACCATTTTCTATTTTCAATATCTTGGTTTGCTGCCTACCTGTCTGACCGCTCCTTTCAAGTTGCTTTCTATAGTAATTTCTCCTTTCCTCCCTGTTGGTGTTCCCCAAGGGTCAGTTCATGGATCGGTTCTCTTCTCTCTGTACACCTCCTCTCTCGGTAGTATCATATCCTCCTTTGGCTTACAGTACCATCTGTATGCTGATGACACCCAAATCTATCTGTCCCCCCCTGACCTGTCTCCCTCAGTCCTGGATAAGGTCTCATGCTGCCTATCAGCCATCTCATCATGGATGTCTGACCGATTCCTGAAACTCAACCTGGATAAAACAGAACTCATCATCTCCCCCCTCAAATTCCAAATCTCCCCCTGACATATATCTAACTGTTAACAACACTGTTATTCGGCCCTCCCCTCAGGCACGTTGTCTTGGGGTCACGTTTGATTCTGCTTTCTCATTTACCCCCCATATTCAGAACATTTCCAGGTCCTGTCACTTTCACCTACGTAACATCTCCTAAATCCGCCCCTACCTGTCCCCTGAGACCACCAAACCCCTTGTACATGCTCTTATCATCTCTCGTCTGGACTACTGTAACCTCCTCCTCTCTGGTATTCCACTAACCAGACTCTCACCTCTACAATCTATTATGAATGCTGCAGCCAGACTCACCCATCCTTCCCTCCGCTCCTCTTCCACTGCAATTCTTTGTAGTTCTCTTCATTGACTTCCATTTCACCATAGAATTAAATTCAAGCTCCTGTGCTTTACCTTCAAATCCCTCCACAGTTATTGTCCACTAACCTAAAACATTCCCCTAATGTAAAAAAAGCATTCCCCTAGCCACATTTTTTGCTCCTCCATTGCCATACTAATGACTTCCTCTCTCAAAACCTCATCACTTGCATGGCTCCAAGACTTTTCTAGAGTTGCCCCGGCTCTGTGGAATGTTGTTCCTGGTACTATTCAGCCTGCTCCTACTTTAGGCACATTTAAAAGCGCTCCTAAAACTATTCTCTTCAAACTCACCTACCCGTCTTCCTCTCTCTCTTAAACCCTCCCTACTTACCCACCATTCCATATTCCCTTCCCCCACCTCTTAGATTGTAAGCTCCTCTGTGCAGGGTCCTCTCCTCCTCCTGTGTCACTGTCTGTATCTGTCTGTCATTTGTAACCTCTATTTAATGTACAGCGCTGCGTAATGTGTTGGTGCTATATAAATACTGTTTATTAATTATATTATTAATAATATTGACTTTCAACTATAATACTGAATAAATAGTTGTCTACTGCTCCAAAACATTTCTCAATATTGAACCACACATCCACAAAACCCAAATGAATGGAAGCACTGGCACTTGTCAGAGATTCCATCCAGGTTCCCCAGATATAGTGAAGACTTGGTATCATAATACCACACAGTAGCTCACAGAGGGTAAATAAATAGGGTTACAGAGAGGAAAAAGAAGAAACCTTGTAAGAAATGTATATATATACCTTGTAAAACTCAGATATCTAGTGGTGTTTCCTTTCTGCTTGTCTATGGTATCAACATGTGAAGATCAAAAGAGCCATTAAGGGCTCTCAGAAAGTAGTTTGTGGATGCCAAAGAATCTAGCAAGGAACTTTATATTATTGCCACTTGAAATCAGTGTTTTCATTGCGGATTTCAAATGACTTCTATTGTGTACAGAACTGGCTGACTGCTGCTAAAAGAAGTCTCTGAGAATCACAAATTATACTGCGGAAGCTCCAGATACTTCCTGAAACAGTTGGTGCTCATGCATTTGCAAAAGAAAGGTTTGCTGTCTATAGAAGAAAGACTATCACCATGAAACATAGGCAATGATCAGGTCTGGGACAATATGTTTTGGACCAAAAAACGAAGCAAAGTGGAAGGTGTTCATCAACTTCAACAGTAGATATAAACTTAAAATTAGGACCCCTATGATGTCCCAGTCGGCCAAACTTAAAACTCTGGTTTGTAAATGGAAGGACTGTTGTTAAGTGAGGAGCCATGATCATTGTTTTGCAAATGTAGAATTTTAGACACCTAGACTTGTAAAAGCATGTTCCTGCAATCCAGAGTTATGTTTCAGTAACTGTTAAGTAATATTTGAACGTGAACCAAATGATAGAAATCCTGCATAGCGTGTTTAGTATTGGTATATCTCAAGTCAGTCCAAGGCTTTCCCTGACAGCTTGTCATATATATATTATTGTTGAGGATTCACAGCATCTTCTGCAGACCTTACGTATGAGGTGTGCAATGAAGTCCTTACAAATAACCTCATTATAATCCTGGCACACAAAGCATCCCATCTTAGTGTGACGGCATTCTGCATTATCACACGGTAAATGCACCAGACAGGTCTGCACACAGTCACTTGTCTTTTCATTTGCGGTAAAATCAGCACAACATTAAACATTTATGTCAATGGTCTGCAAATCATTTTAGTATCTGCAGTAATATATGAGGCTTGTTCTTTATAAAGCATTGTAAGCCTAGAAAGGTGGTAGAAGGGCAATATATATGCATATTGTGCTTTTCAGTGCTCATGGCCTATTGACTGTGAGCAATGTAGGTAAGTCTCCCTTTAAGAGGCTTTCAATCAGAATATTCCTCTGTTGGGCCTGGAGTTTGGGCTGTAGAAGAGGTAGTGGCCCACCCAGTCTGTTCTTTCACCTCCCGGAATAGCTGGCTTATTATAAAAGGCCTAGGAAGTTCATGGCTGTCTGTGCTAAGAGTTTGGAAGACTTTGTATACTGTATGATGTTGGGAATTACCAGACTGCTGTTGTTCTCTGCAAACAGCACTATGAAGACTTATTCAGAACTGTGAGTTTAGTAGGCTCTGAGCCATGGCCTATGATATGGACTTAATGCTATAGCTAAAGTAAGCTGGACTTTGTTTTCATTTGTTTTCGAACCATCAGATCACAAATGATCAGCTGAATGACAAGCAGAATTCACAACAAGGCTCACTCTATTTGAAAGACTGAATTGAAATGATTTCAGTTTTAAAATCTAACTCCAGGAACGCTTCTTTCTTTCTTCAAATAGCCATGATTCCTCCACAGTTCTTGTCCCACTTGACTTCCTCACTCATAACTTCATCACACGCACGGCTCCAAGACTTTTCTAGAGCTGCCCCGACTCTCTGGAATGGTCTTCCTTGTCCTATTCAGCTTGCTCTTATTTTCTGCTTCTTTAAAAGAGCACTCAAAACCCATTTTTTCAAACTTGCCTACTAGTCTTCTTTTGTCTTTTGAAATGCCTACTACTTCTTCCCACCATTTCATATCTCCCATCCTATTGTGTGTTACTTCCCCCACCTCCTAGAGTGTAAGCTCTTCTGGGAAGGGTCCTCTCTTCCTCCTGTGTCACTGTCTGTATCTGTCTGTCTGCGTAATGTGTTGCGCTATATAAATCCTGTTTATTAATAATAATGAAAATAATGACTTTTTTGTGTATCACTGCTATAAAACCTTCCTATAAAACCCATCTTCAGAAATGGTTTATCACAACGGTGTTATAAAACTTTGGGTGTTTTTTAAACTAAATTATCTAAAATTGCTGACCTTTTCACCATTTATTTTTAGCAAATTCTAATTAAAGCCTAACTTTGCTAGTTAATTGATTGAATAGGTCTTCAGGGAATAATGAGAAGCTAACACAATGCTGGTACCTGGGACAGCTTCATCATCAGAAAAGTACTGACAGATCTATTTCCTGCCCCCGGTATACAATGTAGAGAATCCTACAGTTTTTAGATATTTGATGAACGAAAGTTTTAGGGGCATAACGAAAGGTTTATAAAACTTGGGATGGACATTTTAGTGATTTGTTTGTAGCAAATATGAAAACTATTTAATTTAGATTCCTCGACTGGTATGCACATTAACTGGTTTGATCATTTTGAAAGGGCTGGTGCACAGAAAGTGAGTTAGGAGGGGGCAGAAAAGATGACTTTACAGCCGTGGGTTTGGGAAAATTAGAGGATATAGAATGCCAAAAACTGAGATTAAGGGACTTAGAGGCTATTCCTTTGTTCCCTGACAAATCAAGGCAAAGCTTGTTTTAACCAATGAAACTGGTTGAAGTCTCTGATATAAAAAAAGTTAGGGGGTATGTAAATATAACTAACCAAATAAAAAAATAAATAACAATATATTCAGGTGCTCATATATTTATTATTTAGGATTATATTAAGAGTTATATGTTAGGGTTTGGTGAGGTTTTAGGGGGTAATACAGGGTTATATTTATCACATATACAGGTAGTTCTCAGGTTACATACTAGATAGGAACTGTAGGTTAGTTCTTAAGTTGAATTTGTATGTAAG
>NC_092859.1:138725450-138745288 GCF_032062135.1 Pyxicephalus adspersus | reverse complement strand
CTCCCCTCTTCAAGCCTCCATCTGTATCTAGGAATCATCCTTATGTGGGATGTCCCTAACTTGGGCACTACCTGTATTTAAAAACAAATGTGTTGATGTAAATGAATTATGTATAATATTGTCATCAGCTTGAACCAGGATCAAAGTAGTTGACTTATGTATGCCTGTGTATTAAGAGATTCACCATTTTCGCCCTAGCCTCTTGCAGTACATGGACATGAGGGCTGGGTTTTTTGTCTTTTATGGGTTTAATGGATAATTGTACATTCAAACTAAGTACAGTTGTCTTGATTTCTTCCTTCACTAACCTATAGTAACCCACCATCCCCACCACATTCTTACCACAATCTTGTTGACTTATGCTCCTTCTCTTTGTTTACATCCACTGACATTTGATGAAGTCCCATAGACTTCTAAGGAGCAGACAGGTGGGTCGTTTCCCACTTGTCTACCTGTTCCATAGAACAACTTTTAAAATAAATTCCTCCAATTCTCTGGTTTGATAATCAGGAGGCTAATAGGAATTTCCATCCTATCACTGAGTCTGATGGTTTCAGATGGTTGTCTCCCCCTTCACTTGCATTAGGATCGTTCGTCGTCCATCATCCGTGGATCCGCCAGGACGGACGTCCGGACGATGGACGACAAGTGCTGTACATTCGTAGGATTGTCGTCCGATATTCATCCTGAGCCAATTATCAGACGAGAACAATTGCACGTGTGTACGTAGCCTAAAGAAGAGAACAATATAGGGAGAAAAGGCTAAGGTTGAGAAGAAAAGGATTCAGCATGTGTCCAAGGCATGCAGTATATTAATGAATGGTCATACAAGTGCATTATCGCAAACATCAGAAAATAATCTTCACATCATTGATATGCAAAGTGAGCGAGAATATGCTTTTCATATGATTGAATAATAGCAGAAAATATAAGAATTTTTTTTAAAAAGTTTCTAAACTCCTTCAACATAACAGCCTTCTGACATGTTTTATCCATTACTGTCAACCCTTAAAATTTGACAACCAGCAAAGCTTCTGGAGACACGAGACAGTTAAATTTATAGATTTCTATAATGAATGCTTTAAATTTTATTCAGTGCTTACAATAACAGGCGGCCCATTTGCTGGTGTAACATAGGAAACCTAAGAACTGACTGTATTAAAATATCCTTTGAGAAAATGTATGGTGTGCTATATTTTATGACTTTATATATCATATTCACAAAATATCAGGAGACACTGAAAATATGTAAATGACAAAATCACATATGGTCTGCCGTCAGGATATGTACTTATGAGGCACAATTTATTTTTCTTATTGATGTTGTCTCTCCATGTCTGTTCCTAGGAAGCAGACTGATTAGCTAAAGAGAAAAGAGCAGCTGTCTCCTATTCGGCTCCAGACTTAGCGGTGGAATTGCTGCGGTTTTTCCTGGCATATTTCAGAATGGCAGTACACTGTTTACCCTCTGCTTCATCAGATCTGCATCCCCACTCAGCCCCTGGATATGGAACAGACTTTACATGCATAGCATTGAGTGGAGCCTCTCCAATCCTCACAGGTAGATGTGTTTAGTAGGCTTTACCATGCGTCAATGAGCAGAGGCAATGGATCATAGTGAGCTGCATAATTACTTATTATAAAAAGATCATGTTAGTACACAGATCAAAGACATTGGCAAAATAGAAATGACTGCAGGAAATTATGCATGTACTTGATTTAACAGTGAAAACTTTGTAGGGAGCTGTAACATACTGGTCACAGTTCATTAACATGGGAGTTGGTTGCTGTTTGAGGTCCAAACCAGACAGGCCCATGCATCTCTAAGATACACTACTTTTTACAAAATATCTTATTGGAAAGATGATTATTAGAATCTGTATGATTATATATGTAATTGCAATCAACAGTGGTATTCTGAGGGCATCTGTATTATTATTATTATTATTATTATTATTAATAATAATTATAATAATAATAATAATAATATCATTATTATTATTATTATTATTATTATTAATAATAATAAACAGGATTTTTATAGCACCAACATATTATGCAGTGCTGTACATTAAATAGGGGTTAAATAGGGGTTGCAAATGATAGACAGATACAGACAGTAACACAGGAGAAGGAGGGGACCCTGCCCAGAAGAGCTTACAATCTAAAAGGTGGGGAAAGAAACACATAATAGGAGGGGAGATATGGAGTGGTGGGAAGTAGTGAGGGTTTCAAAAGACAGAAGAAGACGGGTAGTCAGGTTTGAAAAAATGGGTTTTGAGTGCTTAAGTAGGAGCAAGCCGAACAGGATGGGGAAGACCATTCCAGAGATTCGGGGTAGCTCTAGAAAAGTCTTGGAGCCATGCGTGTGATGAGGTTAAGAGTGAGGAAGTCAGTAGTAGGTAATTGGAGCAGTGAAGAGAGCGGCTAGGGGAGTATTTTTCTATCAGGTCAGAAAGGTAAGTGGGACAAGAACTGTGGAGGAATTTGAAGGCAAAGCACAGGAGCTTGAATTTGATTCTAAGGTGAAATGGAAGCCAATGAAGAGAACAACAAAGAGATGCAGCAGAATATGAGCGGTGGGAAGTCTGTAGAGAGTATGTCCATGTTCGTCCAATTATAAGTTTGTGGTGAACCTTAGTTGTTCATAGCTTGCCAAATTCATGAGCCAATGTGCCAATTGGGATACTTCCCACCATGTACCTTACCAACAGGCTCCCATCAGAGCTTTTTCTTTTTCACCTTTCAATGGTTTTGGTAAACTTCAGTGAACACTTCAGTGAACATTCGTCTAACTTGTAACAAATAATAGGCGAGTTTACCCATTACTAGACATTTGTTGTGAGTGGAGTGACTATTGATACTGCAGATGTTCCAGCCATTACTGTATCCAGTAGGCTAAGACCTAAGCTGTTATCCTAAATGCACCAGGAAAATCCAGGACTCAGAAGGACCAGGAAAAACATTGCTTGTGGTCCTTCTGGTAACCACTGAGAAATATTATTTTTATTATTATTATATTTTTATACATATTTATATATATTATAGTATTATTTTTCAAACTGCTTCTGTCATATCCTGCAGCATCTTACAAGGGGGTGCTGAAAAGTTCTTGGCTTTGTTACCTGTGTGGGGGCAAATGACAGCCTAATATCTTAGTATGAAACTGTGCAAATATCAGGTCTTTGTGATACCTAAAACAGTTTTTTCTTTTAGTGAGAAGCTGTGATTGCAGAGACACAAGCAAGTTTCACATTTTTGGAGTTATGGGCAGTCATGAAGTTTTTGTTTCTCCAGAGAAAGTTAGCAAAGGACATTCACACTGAGATGTCACAAACACTGAGGGAGAAGTGTCCTTCCTACAGCACTGTCAAAACCTGGATATGTCGTTTCAAGACTGGACATTTCAGCGTTGAAGATGAGCCCCGCAGTGGGCGCCCCCCAACCTCAACTGACCCGGCAACCTGCGATGCTGTCCATGAGCTGATTATTAAGGACCGGCGAATATCCGCAAAAAAGTTAGCCCAGATACTTGACATCTCACGGGAGCGTGTTGGGTTTGTTATCACCACTAACCTGGACATGCGCAAGCTTTCAGCGTAGTGGGTGCCAAAATGTTTGAACATGATCAGAAGGAACGAGTTGAAGCATCCAAAGCTGTTTTGGCCCATTTTGAAGCTGGACAAGACTTTTTGGCTAGGTTAGTGACTGAGGATGAAACCTGGCTCCACATCTATGATCCTGAAACCAAGGAATAATAAAAGGAATGCTGCCACAGCAGGTCCCCATGGCCAAAGAAGTTCCGAACCCAGAAATTGGCCAAAAAAGTAATGATGTCTGTTTTCCTGGGATACGGGTGGTATTCTGTTGGTGGACTACCTACCTCAGGGCTCTAGTATCACCGGACAGTATTATGCTAAACTCCTGGACCGGCTGAAGGAGGCAATTAAGATGAAACGCTGTGGAAAGTTGACCGAAGGGATCCTTTTTTTGCAGGACAATGCACCTGCTGACACGTCCAACGTTGTGGCTGCCAAATTGAACACCCTGGATTTCCAATTGGTCCACCATCCCCCCCACTCACCTGACCTGGCCCCTTCGGACTATTATCTGTTCCGAAATTTGAAGAAACACCTGAAGGGGCAACGTTTTAAGGACATTTCTGACGTCAAAGATTCTATGCTGCTGAGAGCTGGTTGAGGCCCAACAAAAGGACTTTTATTTGGACGGACTAGAATATGTTGAATAAATGTGTTATTTCATAACAATGGCTCTCTTTGTTTTGGGCAAAGCCATGAACTTCTCAGAACCCCAATGTATGCTTAAGATATTGAGACTTGTATATGACTTTGGTTAAAAAAACTTGAAAAGCGCTAAAGTGGTCTTAGCAGACTTTGCCCATGACTGGGTGGCCAAAATAAAAACTTGTGTTGCTTTGACCACCCAGTCATGTGAAAAGTCTTCAACCACATGGCTTTGTGAAAAAATTACTCTTATGTCATTGGAAAGTCAAAGTCTTTCAACCCAAGTCTATAAGTTTTTATTGAATCTTCCTGCTTGACTAAAGTTTTTATGATGGAGTTGGTACTGTAAATTCCTTTTATCTGACATCAACGTGTCATGTGTCCCCTAAATTCCTTTCATGGTTTACTCCAGGTCCTAATATAGCTTTTATTAGTTTCTAGATGACTGCATCATATTCTTATAACAAAAGGACAATAAAGTTAACTATTTTAGGCCTGATAAAAATTCTCTTGTAAAGGATCTTGTTAATGATACATTTGTTTAAGGAAAAAGCAAACCAAAAAATGAGGCTGAGTATCAGCTTTTCTCGATGTGTAATTAGCTGTGTGAGCTTGACATTTAAGTTCAATGTATTCATTAAACTAATTTAATTTATTTAATCATTACCTTAGTTTAACGTTCTGCAGTCAGGATAAACAATGAGAGATAAACATTGTTAACTCTCATAACATATTAGGAGCATTTGGTATTTACACAATAATGAAGTGAGCAATCCATTACGAGCCGATGAGTTTTTAAATGACGCTTCAACTTTTGGATGGAATTGCATTATCCAGACTATTTCATGTCCGCTGTGTGTGCTCGGTATGAGCTTGCACTCATCTTTGAAGAGGATAGGAGCCCAATGGCATACCTTTAAATTTTAGGGTTCCTTGGCAAATTCAAGTTCACTTGTATGGTTAAGAATGTCAGGTCCACATGTCAACCTTATGGAGTTAGTTTCTGACAGTTTGGCCAGGAACATGAAAATGGGGAGCCAATTGGATGTCATCATTTAGGGCAATGCTGCTCTTATTACCAGGGGTGTAGTGGGGCAGGCATGGGTGTGTATGCCGTGCCCTCCTTTTTATGGGAATGCAAAGGATTCTACTTAGCAAAGCATTCATTAGTGGCCTGTTGCCCTGGCCGGTCCCCCCCCCCCTCACGGGGTCAGGAGAAGGACCTTGCTGGAGGGGTGCACCAGCCAGGGCCGCAGACCGTGTCTTCTGTATGGAATTGCAGGCTCAGGGCGGTGGGCAGGTCGTGTCTCTGGATACAACCCGCCCACTCTCCCATTGCAGGCTCAGACCTGTGATGGGAGAGTGGGCAGGTTCTGGTATCATGACATCACTCTGGGGGAAGTTTCTTCCTCTATGAGTGACACATAGGCAGGGGTGTAGTGGGGCGGGCATTTACCTTGCCCCCTGTTCTTTTTTTTATGACTACATCCCTGCTTATTACACTTCACACAAAGATGGAGATAACAGGCATGGTGCTGGTTTGTTACCCTTCTACAGTCTTGTCTAGCTCTCCTTGTGTAAAGGAGGTCCAGGTATCTCCTCCATGCTCATAAGACTATGCTGTGAGACACAGCAAACCTTGCAATTGCACATATGGATATGCCATTCTGGAGGATCTGGACTACCTGTGCAACCTGAGTGGGCTGAAGTTAACACCTCATGCTACTGTACAATACCAGCAGTGACAAGGGCTCTAGCAAAATGACTGTTGAAAAAAACAATCAAGGAGAATACAGAAAAAGAACTGGTCTGTGGTAAAACCAATCCCTTTTTCGTGGTCAACTTGCTGTCCACCTGTTTAAGCTTTTATTTGTACCAAAGCAGGTAAAATGGATTCACAATCACTCACGCTTCCTTACAGTTACCAGGTAATATCCCAAAAGTCTTATTTAGTTGGTCTTATACTGTGCTGATTTTGCATTTCCTTAATTTTTGCGAAATTTGTTTCCCAGTCTAGCTAATATGCTCATAACTGGAGTATTTGATGAAATAATAAACAAATGCTGGGAATTCACTAGTGATTCTGTAATTATCTAATCTATTAGTAGTTTTTCAATCATCATTTATTCTATTGTCTCAGTTCACAAAAATTCATTCAATGTTTAAACCTATTCAGTCATTTTATCACTTTTATCATTTTCTCCTAATTATATTTGATTTACAAATTTAAAGATAACTGAGGAGTGAGTTTCTTATTGTTATGAAAGGGTATTTAATGGTTAAAAGATTTATTTTCCCATAAAGCATTTATTTATTGTATTACATGTTATCCTATCACCATCAACTGCCCCTATTTCCGCTCTCGCAGCTTTTACCAGTCCATAGCAGGGATAACCTGTGCCATCATTGACTGTTACAGTAGAAGTACCTTGAAAGTTGATAGCTGATCTTTGAAATAATAATTTTAGTAGACTGATAATTCCTATTTCATAATTACAGTCGGTAAAGTTGAAAAAGGCAAATATCCTCTAAAATTAAGTAATTCACACAGCAAGTTGATCCAGAGGAAAATGGAAAAAGTCAATGCCAATAACAAAGTCAGTGCCAAAATGATATCTATGCAGCAAGAGTTGAGCAAGTCAGTGAACAATAGTCAGGTAAAGAGAAGGGGACGCTGCAAAGTTTAAATAGGAAGCCTTATCCTGAATGGTCACAGGAACCAGAACAAGCACAAGTATTCAGGATCCAGGAATCAGGTCAGATTCATCAAAGGTCCCAGTGGCAGCCATACAAGATAACAGTTCAGAACTGAGAAGACTGGGCTTCAAACCCAAGCCCAAGTCAGTTACTGTGCATTTGCAACACAACCAGCCTTGTTTTACCAACTCAGTGCCAACATAACACTAATAGTTATAGTGTTAAATTGTTATAGTTTTGTGATGTGTTGTTTGACTCTAAATACCTTTTTTTTAACTATTCCAACAAATTTAGTATTATTTTGTATGTGTTTTTCGGTAGGCTTTTATTGCAGTTATTTTGTATATTTTCTTTAATTTGTAACCAATATATATATATATATATTTTATGTTAGGTCGAAGTATATATATATACATATACACACACACCCACAGCACTATATACTCCAGCATTTTAGACACAACACCATAAAAATTAACAACTAATCTAAAATCTTAATATATCTCAATATATATATACATGCAATATGAAATGATCATGACACCATCACACTTATCATAGCTTGTGCAGAGTGCTACAAGAGGGACCCAGCAGGTCCACTCAGTACAGATTGCAAGAAACTACAGGAAGGGGTGGATGTAAGACCACCTCCACTAAGAGAGACAGCAGCTGAGATTCGTCTGATTTACAGGAAGCTCAAGTTGGTCTTTATTACTTTGTAGACTTTTATTATTATCTATTATTTAAATAGTGCCGACATATTATGCAGCGCTGTACAAAGTCCATAGTCATGTGACTAGGTGTGCCTCAAAAGGTCCCACAATATAATGTCCCTACCTCAGTCATATGTCTTTAATACAGTCTAAGGTGAATTTGGGAGGAGAAAATTAATCTAACTGCATGTTTTAGCGATGTGGGAGGAAACCGGAGTACCCAGGCGGATACCAATGCAAACATGGGGAGAACCTGCAAACTTCATGCAAACTCCATGAATTGTGAAATTCCATTCTAGATTACCACACAGATCTGAACAGATCTGAAATACACAACGCATATCATAGCTCAAGTAAGAATACACAACTCCTAGATCCTGTAAACTTTTTATTGGTACATTTACTTTTACTGCATATCCCTGTAGCATCAATGTAGAACCAAGACTGTAAATAGGAACAGAGCTCCATATGACAAGAAAGTACCCTAAGCAAATAAATATCGGTCCAAAAGGCTAAGCAGTATCCTGTGTAATTAAATATGTGTTATTGTTGTTGGAGAAACATTTCTGCCACTTATTTCTAACACTATGCATTCTATGCAAAATTGCTGGAGTTGGGTTTTAAAGTGTGCAATGACCATTTGTAACCATCTTATTTGTAACCTTGCTGGTATCTTGGTATCTTTGGTAACTTTACTCTCTGTTTAATAAATCAGTTTCTGTATATTTATACATATACAGTTGACATTCAAAAATTTGGCAACCTCCGGATCTGAGGAGTGCCGGATTTTCAAAAATCCAGGATTTGTGAAAGTTATACTTACCTCCACACACAGGCAGCCTTCCTCTCGCAGCACCTGTGGACATTTGGCACAGTTCCAGGGAGCAGGCAGCAGGGACGTCTCAACGTGTATTTAACGTAGCAAGCAAGGCCTAACAGCTGTTTCGGCTGAACAGCGCCATCAAAACATAAGTGGACAAACAGTGTACTACAGTCCCTGTATTGAAAATGCGATCTGAAATTTTTGCCGGAAAACTGGAGGAAACGTATTATTGATTGTTGTATTTTCGATTGTCAACTGTATTATTATTGTCAACTGTATTATTATTATTATTGCCAACTGCATTGGTCAGACCACATCTGGAATATGCAGTCCAGTTTTTGGCACCAGTTCACAAAAAGGACATTGTGGAATTGAAGAGAGTGCAGAGAAGGGCAACTAAACTAATAAAAGGAATGGAGGAGCTGAGCTATGAGGAGAGATTAGCTGAACTGAATCTATTCTCCCTTGGTCCATATAGGGAACTCTCTTCCCAACTATTCACTCTATCATTACAAAGAACAAGAGGGCGCTCTTTACGTTTTCTAGGAAAAGAAGTTTAAGCTTCGGATAAGGAAGGGATTCTTCACTGTAAGGTCTGTGAAAATGTGGAATCGGCTCCCTCAGGAAGTAGTTTCAGCAACTACTATAGATTGCTTTAAGAAAAAGCTGGATGATTTCTAGAAGCACAGAATATAACTGGGTATTAAGGCTTTAAAGTAAGTATACTGGAGACTGTTGATCCAGGGAACATCCGATTGACTCATGGAATCAGGAAGGATTTTTTTTGCCCTGTTAAAGTAAATTGTACCAGGGGTTTTTTTGCCTTCATCTGCATCAACTATGTCCATATGGTTTTATATCTAGGACATATTATTTCCCTAGTGGTTGAACTTGATGGACTTACTATGACCTACTATGTAACTATGTACAGTAGTCCCCAAAGCCGTTTAGCAAGCCATATCGGTGGATCAGGGGGATGTCATTTTCTATGAATGACTGTTGTCTTTCTACCACAGAAAAAGAAATGTTTAGACTAATGCTTCTTCACACCACTGAACTACCTCCTTGGCAGAGATGCTTCATGTAGCTTCCACCTTCAGCAGGCCTGTAGACAATAAATGTGGACGCAGTAAGTGGTTCAGTACTGATGCCTTGAGGAGCGATGCTACATGTAGTGTCTAACTTTGGCAGCCCCATAAAGAATACATTTGTTATTGTCAAAATCACCAGGTTAAAAAAGTTTTGCTTGAATAATAAAAAAAACAGCTGCCTTGGGTAAGTGCTGTGAGAGCTCCTCTTTATATTGTAAATTCCTTTTACAGATTCATGGCTATTAAAAGTGAATCTCATTTCTCTATTACAGCCGAAAGAGACAGGAAAACCATACGGCACCTATTAGTTGGCACGTTTCAGACATTTGTACACAATATTTTTTTATAGTGAGCTCAGTATGGTAAAGTCATCAGAATAGATTCCTGGCCCCTCATGTCTGTGAGAACGAGCACTGGGGAATATGTACTGTGTCCATATATCAAAAATTGTACAGAGAGCAAATTTCGCCATGAGCTGTACCCACGCTGCGCTGAGTTATAGTGGAAAACCTCTATAAATGGAGTTTATTTACTTACCTATAAATGTGTAAGAAAAGCAGGTCATTTCAAAGATGTCATCCTAAACAGGTGTAAATTATTTCTTAAAATATTTGCTTTACAGAAAAACACCACCCAAGACTATTGACTGCAGCTTATTAAATAGGCTTTTACTCTCAGAATGGAGTTTATGGAGCTGTTACACATATTGCTAAAAGGAAATTACATCTCCCCTGTTAAATAACTGGCTGTTAAAATGGACAATTTCCCCCATATACTTATTTACTCATGATTATAGAGCTCCATCCATAGATAACGGAACATGTTTACATGTTTCTCATATTAAATTAGTTTTACATTAGTTTCTCGTAATAATATTTAAATAATTCTCCAAATATTATTTACATTTTCATCTTCTGTTTTTTTTTTAGGTACTGGTAACATAGACAGGGCTACCCTGCTGCCTCCTGGGAAAACTACGTAACTGGTGCCATATTGTACATCACCAATGCTATCCTCTGCTTCCTGGGAAGACCGATGCTATCCTGCTGTCTCTTTTGTAGGGTACATTACCAGTCCAATCCTGCTGCCTCCCGGGAAGGCAATGCCACCAATGCCATCCTGCTGTCTCTTTTGTAGTGTACATCACCAGCACTACCTTTTGCCTCCTCGGAAGTGTACATCACCAGTCCTATCCAGTTGCCTCTCGGGAAGGCACCGCCAACAGTGCCATCCTGCTGTCTTCTGGCAAGGTTGTGTCACCAATGCCATACTGCTGTCTCTTTTGTAGGGCACATCACCAGTGCTACTTTCTCCTCCTGGGGAGTCTACATCACCTTTTGTCTTCATACATTACGAGTCCTATTCTCCTGCCTCCCGGCAAGGCAATGCGAACAGTGCCATCCTGCTGTCTACTGGGAAGGCTACATCACCACTGTCTTCCTGCTGCCTTCAAAAAAGTGCCATCCTGCTGCCTCCTAGGAAGGTTACCCCACCAGTGTCTTTCTGCTTCCACCTGGGAGAGTTACGTCACTAGTGCCATTCTGCTGCCTCCTTTAGAAGGCTACATCACTGTAATCATCCTGCTGCCTGTCGAGAAAACAAAATCACCGGTGCTTTCCTGGTGCCTCCTGGAAAAGGTAACATCATTAGTGCATTCTTGCCGCTTCCTGGGAAGGTTACATCACCATTCATTCCTGGGGCTTCCTGGAAAGACAAGTCACCAATGCTATCCTTCTGCCTCCTGAGAAAGCTACATGACCAGTGCCTGCCTTCAGCATCCTAGGAAGACTACATAACTATTTCTTTCCTGCTACATCCTGGGAAGCCTATGTCACAAGAGGCTTCCATGGAGCTCTCATCAATATTGGTGAAACCTGCAGTCATTTTCTTTCATTTTCTTTTTTTTTTATTAAAGGGCAACTTGAAATTGCAGATTTCCCCCTCACTTTTGTTCCTGGTGCTTACAGTGATTAAAGCAGAGAGAACTAACAGGGAAATCCCACAGGGAAGCAATAAAAACATCTCTAATAAAAAAAACTAGCATCCCACACAAATTGCCATGGTGCAACATCATTGAGGCCGTATAAACTACAACAAAATAAAAGAGATAATATAAGAGAAATAGGGATTGTTGTTGATCCATGTAGACCAATAAATCCTGCAATCTAACACAGTGGTCCCCAATCTTTTGCACGTTATGGACTACTAAATGCACGAACCCTGGACCGTGGATGCGCGGGGAGCCATGTGTCACTCAAAGGAAAAGAAACTTCATGATGCCAGAACCCGCCAAGGGACATAACCCGCCCACCACCCTGAGCCTGCAAAATTTATGGGAGACATGGTCCGCGGCTCTGGCCGGTGCGCCCCCCCCCCAAGCGGGGTCCTTCTCCTGACCCCACTGGTGAGTGCACCGACCAGAACCGCAGCACACCTAACACACTCAATTTACTAAGGGGGGGGTTGGGCTGTTCACTTAAACAAATGAATTATCACCTTGCAAAGAATACCCAACCATGTGTAAGAAAACACAGTTTTTTGCTTGCACATGTTTTAATAGTTGCAGTCAGCAGAATTACATCTCATTCATTAAAGCTGAGGGAAAGATCTTTTGCAAGGGAACAACTGCTATTATTTTAGCAAACAACCCCAGTGTTTCAGGGGACACAGAGACAACCTTTATCAACGCAGAATAAACATTCTCTATTAGAAAATCAATAACTGCCACTGAAACACATGGACCTGGAATATTCCCCACCAGGGAATGTTTTATGAAATGTCAGATTCCCTGCTTTTTAAATAGAACCCCTTATGTCCTAAATTGAGATATATTTTATAATATATAATTTGTAACCATTTGGTAATTTTAATGTAAATAACATATCAATGTAAATAATTTACAATTGTCAACATAAGAAGACAAAATCTGTTGAGTTTAAGGTGTATAAATCTGTATGTGTCTTCAATGAACAAAATATACAATCATCGTTGACTGTTAAGCAGACAATGACGTAGGTATTCATGAACATTGTTTTGTTACTTCCTAAAATATTTGTCCAGATACCCAACTAGTTGATGGCAGGCTTGTCATGTAATAATTTGGCTTATAGATCTTTTTTCCTACCTCTGGAAAAATGTTGTTTGAGGGAAAAGCTCCTCAGGCTAAATAAAAGTGTAGAATGTGTGCCTTGTGGTGGCAGTGAAGTTTCCACTGGATTGTCTCCAGACCACTTTGGCTGCTGTACATGGAAGAAGAAGAGGAAAAAGTAAAATTATGCTTAATATTCAGTAAATGAATAGATCAACAAAAGGACAGGAAGGACTTTCCACATTTTGTATAAGACTCCAATAAGTATAGCTTTTATTAAGCTGACAAAAAAAAAAACAGTCAATAGAATATTTGTGTGTTGTCTATTCTGTGTGTAATTACTACCATGTTTGCTGTTTTTGTAGCCTTGATTTATTAACTGCACTCTATGATCATTACAAGTCCGGATTGAAGGTGCTGGAAATCAGACAGAACAGGATGTACAATGCAATGTGAAACGTGTACAAATGTTCTTCTGAAGCCTCAGATGGAGGTGTGAATGGCTGCTTTGTGTTTCCTCCGCTTGCCATATTGAAAATAATGGCATTTTTTAAAAACCAGCAATGAAATCAGCTTGCTCAGCTGTGTATGTTAGAACTGGACTGAGCTGACCATACATTGGAAGAACTGATGATCTATGATAAAACAAACTCCTACGTCTGGCCTCTTTATTTCCAGGATTTGTTTCCAATATATACTTTGAAGCTGCATGTTAGGCAGATAAAATTATATAAATCAATGCAGCTTTACAACCTCTAAACCATTGTTAAATGTATTTTAATTATAAATGCAAGTAGTGTAAGCTGCCTTCTCAGTACAGCAGGGCTCGCATGTGAGGAGGAAGAAAAAGAAGAAGCTGTACAAGGAACTGATCAGTTTATAAGCTGGCAGAAACATTCTGATAGGCAGGGAAATGTATTCCTCACTAGAGCTAATTCATCTTTCACTGTTCATTTACAGATTGGAACAGGTCCAGAACAACCTGAGATCAGATCAAATGGGATACGTTTTAATTGCCATCAGACTGAGGACAACTAGTGACCCCCAAAAAATATTGGGGGTGGAGATGTATTGGGGGTGGTTAATTTCCTAATTAAAGGTGAATATAAACCAAGCAGGATTTTGTTACTTTATTGGACCATTTGTTGTACCTTAATTTTGTCTGGAGTTTTGGTTAAAAATGAACCTACTATACAAATATTATTACAGGTGCTGCCATTGCTGATGCGTTGTAAATGCTTGCTTGGTTTTATTTTGCCGTTTTGCAGGGTCTTTCAAAATGTAGTGTTTAGAGGTCTCCTGTATTTTATTATCAGCCAGATTCTATTGAGTTGTGTTTCAGAGTGCTTTCGCAGTTGTATAGCATAGGAAGTTCTGCCTTCTTTATTAGGTGGCTGGTCAATGGAAAAGTTGTCATGCTGACTTTGGGCCATGCTTTGACAAAACAGCTGAGCCTTGTACTGGAAGGGTCCATTGGCGCGGTGGAGATTCATAAAAGGCAGTCAATGGGGCCACATACAAACGAAGTTTAGTTGTCTTGGTCCATACATGTTCTGCGCCTTAAGGAACTGTTTGTGTACCTGCAGAAGTAGGATGTGTGCTTGGAAGTGTCCTGAAGCTGAAACCAGAGGAAGCTGAAACTAAGCAATGCAAGAAACTCATGTTTTGTGGAATGTTACCCCAGTGATAAATGTGTGCTCCTAGAAATGAACCCCATCCAGTGACTGTCAACCTAGAGAAGATGTAATAGCGTAGAGTTAAATTTTTGGGTATTTCACGTTCGACTCTATCCACCTCAAAGAACTGAACTTTCTAGAGACATAGTGCTCACAAATGGTTGTCCAACTTGCAAGTCCAGGGTGTCTTCTTGGTTTCGGTATTGTATACAGAAAATTAGGGAAAGAGACTCACAAATGAATGAAAATAGGGGGTAAAGAAACAGAGCTACACAGATAATTAAAAGTAAAGCAGACCTAAACTCAAAATTTTTAGTTTAAATAAAAGAGTAGACAACCCTTTTATATAAAAGTAAAAATTGTATGTATTTTTTTTTAAGTACAACACCTCCCCTTTCTGTCTTGATCGCCGTCGAGTGCAGAGCCTCCCGGAATACCTATATAACACATCCCGGGAGGCTCTTGGCTGCTTCTCCGACATCGGGCATGCGCAGAAGGATCCCTTTCTTTAATGGGAGAAAAGAAATGCTGATTTTACGCGTGCACAGTGAGATCGGCACTCTTTTTCCCCATCTACGTCACCCAATATCACACCTGTGCAGTGCAAGATCGGTGACGTACGAAGAAGAACCCGAAAGAAAAGTGAAAAAGATGGCAGCGCTGGCGAAGGATACTGGGACAACACGGGACCCAATTGAAGAAACCTCCCAATGGATCAACAGGTCTGTGGGAATAAAGGTAAGTGTGTTTTTTAAATTTTGACTTTAGTTCTGCTTTAAAGTCAGGCCTCCTCATCTGTACAGTTGTTGTGTGTCAATCATTGAATGCAAGAAAGAAAATCAACATGGCAGTCATTAACACAAACATTTTAACAGTCAGAGGCCCCAAAATTGAGCTATTTTTCTAGCTTGTTACAAAATAGCAGTGTTTCTAAACCAGAGTTCTGTGGAATCCTAGGGTTCCTCCAGGGGTTGCTGGGGTTCCTTGAGCAACGTAAGAGGCACTCTTCCCACTGACCACCACGCTTAAGTACTGTGAGATGTAGATATTGTCATTATTGCAAGGGATTCCCTAAGATATAGGTACATAGTTTGGTTGAAAAAAGAGCACCAAATTTAACATACTAAAAACCAGAATATCCCAGATTAAAAAAAATATAAATATATATATATTTATATTTGATTCAATAAATTTTATATATTTATTATATTTTTTTTCATTTATTATAGTTAAATGAAACCAATACACAAGTTTTCAACACATCTGAAAATGAAAAAACACCCAATGATCCCAAATAGGAGAAGGTTTCTGTCCACGAAAAGGAAACTATTTCTGCTGTTATGTAAAAGTTGCTATTCCTATTTCTGTTTATAAAATGAAAATATGTAGACAAGAAAGGGAAAAAGGAAAGTAACTGCTGTGGAACTAAGAAAACATGGTGTGCCAAATATTATCATGAAAAACAGGTTTTGTAGAGGTAGGTTACAAATAAACTCAAAGGACAAAACATTTTGATCAATAAAGCAGATGACCTGACCTGTTCCTGCCTGGTGGAGAAGGAAGAAACAACTAATCCCTGCACTGCTACATTCTGGAAGCCAAGGTTTGTGGAGTTACCCTTTCCATATCATCTGAAATGTTCAGTACAAGGGTCTATGAATTCGCTGGTATACCAATACCTGGCAACTCCTTTCTTTTCCTACCAAATCTCTACACATTTGTAAAATACATTGGCTTTGATTTATTAAAGCTCCCTAAGGTTGGAGACGATACACTTTCATCAGTAAACCTGCGTGATCCAGAAAACCAGGAATGGATTTCCTAAAAGCCATTTGCTATTTGTTAGCAAATATTTTCAATCCTGAATCAGATACATTCCAGGTTTGCTGGATCACCCAGCTTCACTAATGAAAGTGTATCCTATCCAGCCTTGAAGGGTTTTCATAAATCAGGTCCACTAAAGAATGGTATGTCTGGTTGTTTACCTTATTCCAAAACATTTAAAATATTGAGCGATTCTGGTGGCTCCTGGTGGCGTCCACATTTCCTGCCAGTCTGTCACTTTCATTGCAGCGTCTGCAAATATTTGACAGCTGGAGGTAGTGAATGGTAATATACTGCTTCCTTTCAATCTCTAGGGGTCTACTTGTAGTGTCGAAACCAAGGCAGTGTTTCTCAGGCATAAAGATGTAGTAAATGCACTGCAACCTCATACCTCACTGCCAACTCCATTTGTTTTCTATGAGACTGCTGCATGGAGATAGCTACTTGTACTGGCTGCCCGAGGCAGTGCTTTGCTAGCACAAGGAAGCTATAAATTCACCACAACCTTAGGCTATGTTCACACTGGCCATGAGGTTGCAATGCACCTCCCTATGCTAGTGAACCACTGACTCAGAGAAGACCCTTCATCCCATGGCAGCCCCATAGATAATGAATGGGGGCAGCAGGGAGTCTTCAGCCATGGAGTTGAGGTGCGTGTAATGCTTGCTAATTCTGGAGAACTGCTACATCCAGGGAGATTCTACTTCTGTCTTCTCCCCATAGCAGCTTGTAGGCCTCCCGGAGCCACATGGAATTTCTTGATCTTGAAGTAGGTCTGATTCTTAACTAATGTAAACAAGTACAGGTAGTCCCCGGGTTAAGGAGATCCAACATATAGATGATTCCTAGATACAAACAGGGCTTCCCTGCTCGTTCTGTGCAGGACAGAGGCTCAATGGGGGGGTAGGGGGTGGTTTGCATGACTTGTAGAAGAAGTCTTTTGCTAAACACAGCTGAGGTTGTATATAATCTTAAGGACTGGGCTCTTTTTGCAGCCTCTTGTAACACTTTAACGACCAAGACAAACTCTGCAATTGTTTTTTTTTTTTTTTGCATATCAAAACACAGCTTGCTCCAGAAATTAATGAATGTCTAGGCTCCATAAAGTTTGCTTTGTTTCTGATTAACTCACAGTACGGATTTTATACAGTAACTGACACCACACTGCCTAATAATATGTTGAGACAAACATCTGTCCTAATTGCATTTAATAAAATAATGTACGTGTTCCAACTTACATACAAATTTAACTTAAGCACAAACCTAAAGTCCCTATGTCATATGTAACCCGGGGACTACCTGTAATTAAATCTCTAAAATCCACAAAGTTCATAAGTATGTAATTATGCCCATGAGAAAATGTTTATCAGCTCCAGGTTTCCAAATATGTTTAATGTTGACCAGTCTTTGAAAGTAGAAGATACAAGTGGTCAAGGATTCAATGACTGTACAGGTAATGATATCTACATAGGTCACAGCTAGGCATATGCCTCCCTTGACATCCCACATGACAAATACGTTCCTGATAATGACACATTTCTGAGACATGCCTGTTTTTTTTCTCTAATGGGTACAATAAATTGGGTAATTAAGACAGCAGAGGCTAGCTTATTAGTGGACAGGTTCCCAATGACATAAACTGTCTCTGGTTAAACTACTCACATTCTTTTCTGTTTACACATGTCATAGGTTCGTAATGTTGACTTGTGCCCCCTGCATGATGTTTAGTGAATATGAAAATAATATTAAAAAAATGTATGTTTGGTTTTATGTTAACATTTTTTGACATTTGATTCCAAAAGGATTGGACACAATTTGTGTACTTGGTCCCCTTATCCACCATTTAGCATGTTGTTGTAGAAAAATGGATAAATCCAAACAAAATTAGGTTCAAGTGGCAGCCAGTCTGGTAACTTTACCTAAACATTTACTTTCCTTTTTACTATTGTTCTATTACACTTAATTCTCTATTTATGCAAATATTGTTTTCTTTTTTTTTTTACCAATAGATATAACTTCTTTTCACATGATGAGATGTTACCCTATTACATTGTGTTGAAAAAAAGTCAGTTTACATTAATCAATAGCTCAAGCTCCAATTCACAAAAAAAAAAATATTAAGTATTGTACATATTACCATGACAGGCAAAACAATACAGGCTAGAGAAGTGGTACAAACACTTTCAAATTAACAAAACAAGTAGTTGGGGTTGGCCACTTGTTGTTACATGACATTCTTTATTCAATAGGTTAACCAAAAATAGAGGTATTATAAGCACAATGTTTCCCCAACACAGGGTCAGAGATTGTGAGGACGGGAAGGAAGTTTTTTTAAAGTGACCCTGTCATGTATAAAAAAGAGTATACAAACACCTGTACATACCTGCAGCAACTTTTAATGCTTAGATGTGTGTACTTTATGATCCTTGTATTTCATACCCTTCATTAGCTTTTCTTCTTTAGGGAACATATCTTAGTATTATCACAATATAAAAAAGTGATAGAAAGCTGCCACAGTCCAAAAATTAATAATTTCAGAAGAAAATACATGGCACCACTTGTGCGGTTAAAGAGGATTTGCTTTGCATTTATTGAATACCTGCCAGTAGCAGGAATAAGCTTCATAATAATACAAATTTTATTAACTTGTATTTATAAAGCATCAACGTATTACACAGCACTTTACAGTCCATAGTCATGTCAACAACTGTCCCACAGAGGGGCTCACAATGTCCATACAGAGTCCTGTGTAATTTAAATGGTAAAAGCCAATTACCCTAACTGCATGTTTTTGGGAGTGCCTGGAGGGATCCCTTGCATACACAGGAAGAACATACAAACTCAATGCAGGTAGCACTCTGGCTAAGATTCAGAAACCCCATTGCTGCAAATGCCAGACTGCAAGCCACTAAGTAACAGTGCTTATTTTATATAGATTCGCATTTTCCCTATATAAAAAAAAAAAGCTCCTAGGTGTGAATCATAATCTTTTAAGCTGTTTTCCCATTTGTTTTTCAACACATCCACCTATATAATGTATGTAATATATCATGATACAAACATACTGTTATTTCATGCTCCAAGGGAATTTTAATACAGCAGCAGTTAAGTTACAAGGGGGAGATTCACACAACAAAACCCCAGTGGGAGTACGAGGGAGGGCAATAAAGTGTAGATCCAGTACATGATTCAGAACCAAGCTGACGCAGCTGTACTAAGTCTCTAATCCCCTGATCATCCGTGTGGCTCCAACATCTACTGACATTACTCCTTCCTGGCAATACACCCTGCGCTGCTCTTCTTGAAATCCCCAGCCAGACTTTTACGATGCTGGTATAAAAATTAGCACTTCATAATACAGCAGAGTGATCATCCATAGGAATGTATACACTGACACAAAGTTTTATTATAAAATAAGTAACACACAGTAAAAAAAATATAGAAAACTTTGAGGTGACATGATTGTTTGATGCTGTAAATTCCGCAGTGTTACAAATCTACCTGAAAAAAGGGTTAGGACACTTAAAACTGTTTTGATGGAACTTTAGGCTGACTTCAGCCTCACCTTTATTTCTGTACAGTCTCCGCTCTTTTACCAAAATAGCTAACAGTAACAATAAAACAGTACAATAAAATAAAATAATAAAACAGATACAAAAGAAAACATGTTAAACAAAATATA
>NC_092859.1:138715772-138725193 GCF_032062135.1 Pyxicephalus adspersus | reverse complement strand
TGTAACTGGGTGATATAGGTATGCAACAATTGAATTACTAAGGAACATATCTTTGAAAAGGAACCTTTTTAATGTACAGCCCTGCGTAATATGTTGGCGCTATATAAATACTGTTTAATATCAATAATATTATTAATATTTCTAAAAAATAATAATAAAAGAAAGGGCTCCTAATTCTTTCATGAGTATGTGTATGCATATACTATATCTCTTTATCTTATATGTACAATACATAAGATAAATCATTCAGTACATCAGCACATCAATTGGATATATTCCAATTCTTTCACCTCTGTAATAAATGTACATGGTTAGCTGTTCATCTGGGCTTTATCTGTGTCTCCTAGATCAATGTCTGTACCATGTACTGTCTATTGCTACAAAGGACAATAGCCCTAAATACATTTTTAATAGGAATAGTTACTTCCTCCGATAATCCAAAATCTCTTTCCCTTATACATAATTAATATCTTACCTTTCTTTCCTTGCAGTAAAGCAGCTAACAATATGTTGATTGAATTAAACTAGTGTTGACAGTGTGACCAGAGAAAATCAGCTTCATGGTGCATAAAGGCTTACCATGCTCAGACCGTCAGCTGTGACAAGTTAAGGAAAACAAGGAGATTTACATGGGGATTGAAAATCACATTAGTGTAGATGCTCTTGGCAAAGAGGATGCATATAACAGCCTTGCAAATGTTTTTGTCTTTTTTTCTTGAAGAAGATTATTTTAGATGCAGTGCAATATCACTTTAAGAGTCATTTCTCCAAAATTAGAGAATCTTGTATCCTCTTACAAAAATGTCTCCATTGGCAAAAACAGGCATTTCCATTGCGTGTACCCCAGTGCTGCACTTCTTTGCACACAGATGTTGTACATAAACATATGAGATGTTGTTTTTATTGTTGATGCCACAGACAGATGTGTAAAGCCTGTAGAGATTTACATTTGGCAGGCACTCAAGAAAACTAAATCAAATGAACGGTTACCCCAATTGAGGAAAAGAACTTAATTACCCACTTTTGCTGAGATAAATGTTCCATTCTCCTCGTCCCATTGTGATGTAATACCAACTCATAAGGAAAAACCTACTTAAGCCTACTTCTTCCTTTGCTGCTTAGAGGCATGTGACATTTCTCACCAGGACATAACTTCAAAACTCATAAATCTTGTATGTTTTTCTGCTCCAGCCATTTCACCTGTTAGTAATGTCCTAACGGTGACAGCTAAGGACATTTTAGGATGAAAATATTGTTTCCATTGTCTCTGCTGAATCAGCAAACCAAACATTTTATGGATAAATATTTGTAATGATAAATGAAATACAACATCTAAGACTCTAGCTTTAATGGGATGGATACCAACTATGCAAAATGTGGAAGAAAAGTTTACTTTGTTGATTTTCATTTTTTTATAGTGTGGGGTAAGGGGAACCAGAGATTCTACTACTAAAACCCTATTATGTACAGACATATGTAAACATTTGATATTTATAAAATGCCATCAAATTTATCTGATTTGCAATGCAAGAACTTTATTTCTCCTAATTTACCATTTGTCTCATAACACATGTGGAAGGCAAATAAAAACACCTGGATAGTTGGATGATGTTCATGGGAAAAATGTATCTCTCTTTATTAACTATGACTTTGGCTATTGTTTATTGTAAGGAAACATCCAGTTCTTTTTTAAATTCCATTAATGGTTTTATCATTACTACCCCATGTGGAGAAACATTCCACAGCTTCATTCCCTCTGAAGAAATATTCTGTTTTTCCATATGCAACTGAGGTGTCCTTTGTATATTGCTTTATGCTATATATATATATATATATATTTATATTATATAATTATATAATACTAATTATTAATTATATAATATTAATAATTATATAATAATATTAATAATAATAATTATTATTATTATTATTATTAATATTATCAATACAGTATGTAGGTTGCATTTATAAACTGAAGTCAACAAACCCAATTCAATTAAGTGTATGAATTAGGCTTAATGTAAAAGTCATCCTAAAAATCCTTTAAATCCAGTAGCATTTAATTTGATTTTGCAGTTACAATGAGTAGTGTTCCTAATCGTA
This sequence comes from Pyxicephalus adspersus, assembly GCF_032062135.1. Classification (NCBI taxonomy): domain Eukaryota; kingdom Metazoa; phylum Chordata; class Amphibia; order Anura; family Pyxicephalidae; genus Pyxicephalus; species Pyxicephalus adspersus. The sequence goes on along the minus strand of NC_092859.1, from coordinate 138,723,090 downwards.
TTGTTATCCAGAAACTCCAAGTTCTTTTCCAGATGTATTTTGCCCAGTTGTATATCATTTTATGTTGCGATTTTTGTGGGCAATTATTTTCTCAATATAGGGAATAGGCTTTCCTTTTTTTTTAAAGTTTAATCTGACAATTGACTTTCTGTGTTGTTTTTTGTCAAGAGCAATCTTTAATATATAACTATCAAAGGTGTGAGTATTTCAGAATGGGCAAGGCTGTGGTAATGAGGGCATTGGGGGTAGGTGGGTCTAGGCATGGGAGGGGGTAAGAGAAGGAGGGGCACAATGTATATGGATGGAAAATAAGATGGTTATAGGCATAGTGTACAGCATGAAGAGGGGTTCAGTAGTGGTGTGTTAGCTGACAATGGGGGCGAGGAGGTTAAAGCACGGTAGGTGGTGTACAAAGTGGAGCACAGGTGTGAATGGGGGAGAGGAAGGGAGATTTTGTTGGTGCTGTGACAAGTTTGGGGGGGGAACATTCAAAACTGGTCCAATGGGGAGAAGGGCACGTCTATGGTGGATGGTGAGGGGCTCAGGGTGTTCTAGAAAGGGGTGTTGACACACTAGGTATCAAGAGAAGGGGATTTAGGCTTGATGAGTGATGAGAGAAGGAAGGAGGTAAAAGTGGAAAAGTAAGAGGAATTCAGATGTAGGGATTGGTGATTGAAGGAGGAGAACAATGAGTAGTGAGTGAATGGGGGTGTGATGGATGGTAATAATAGGGGGCCCAGGCTCATTGGGTAGTAAAGAAGGCAGGCACAGTGAGTGCTGTGAGAGAAGGAAACAGGCATGATGGGTTGTACACAGCCATGGTTGGGTGTTCAAGGATATAGGTGTACAGGGGTGCTGAGTAGTGAGAGAAAGGTGCAAGAGCAGATTTTCGTGAAAGTAGAGGTGGACCACATGGGGCTTGTTGCTGAAACTCTATCCCTGAATGGGTATGTCACTAAGAACCTGTCATTGTGGAAATTACTTTTACTGAACATTTATTCCTGGGGGGTCTGTTACTAAGGATCTGTTATCAAGTTGTCTGTCACTAAGGGATATTTTACTGAGGGGTCTGTAATTGTGGAATCTGTCAAGGATCTGCCTTTTAGGGGTTATGAAAAGGAAGGGAATGGAGGATTGTTGTCGCTGAGGGTTCTGTTACGAAGAAACTATGGGGTCTTTTCTACTGTGTGTGTGTGTTGGGGGGGGTGTCTGTCACTAGGGTTCTTCACTGGGGGCACTGCCAGTAAAATGGGGTACCAGGTTGGAAGGGGGTTGTCCAGGTCAAGATTCAGCATCAAGGTCCATCAGTAGCTACACCACCTGAGTGATGTCACCTTGATACTTTGGGCAGAAGACAGATTTAAGGTAAGTACATTTATTAAATCCCGACACACACACAAGATTTTTTTTACATTTATTTTACCTTTAAACTGATGATGTTGGTGGCTACAAAGTTTATTTATACAGAACAAGTATTCCTGACTTTACTGATTATGCAAAATTCATATTTGTGGGTAGACATTTTTATGTAACTTCTGGCAATGCTTCTAGAAAGTTCAAATTTACTCACCAGAACTGTCTAGTAAAGGTATACTTCTTACAATAATTCCTTGTGTCATGTTGACCAGACATATGTTTCTGCTCGGTATCTTCCATTAAAGAAAGCACCTGTCTGTTCCATGACTGGAAGCTGGTTGGTGGCTTCCTCACCATCTTTGTGGTTTGACTTAATCCTACAAACATGCAAAGTATTGTGCGGTTTGTCGGAATGTATGTTGTGGTTCACTAACAAGCCAAATCATTTCTCAGGTTCTCAAACCATCCTGGGGAAGTTTGTTTAAAATCCCTCCGGAGTAGTTATGTGGTCTAAAGGAAGCCCGGACTGCAAAACATGTTATGGAAAAGAATCTGTTGTATCACAAGAAAGACTGAATTTTATTCTAGGTGATGATGTTCAAAGGGATGAGGTCAGCTTCTTCCATCTTCTTCTTATTTCAAATGACATTTCCAGGTACAGTAGCTTCTTGTTAATGTGATTTCATTTCCATGTGTCTGGCAGGAACCGAGAGACGGTGGGATTGTAAGGAAAGGGAATCTAAGCATTCTGTCTGTACAATGCTGCACATTAGGAAACTGCAGACCTTTTCAGCCATGTTCGGCCAGTGTGAATGGTATCTTTGTATAATATATTTACCAGGATAGTTGTATTATGTTACCATAGTGTCTGGTACAACATATGATCTATACATACAGCAATGTAACTTTGCAAGGTTAGCCCAGTGGATAGCACCCTCGCCTTTGCAATTGTAGGTTTCCAGGTCTGAATCTCAGTCGGGACACTGTCTGCATATCTTGTATGTTCTTGTATTCACATGGTTTTACTCTGGGTACTCCAATTTCATTCCAAGAACATGCAGTTAGGTTCAATGACCTCCCCCCAAATTGTCCTTGGACTGTGTAATTCACATATGACTATGGTAGGGATATTAGATGGTGAGCCAGTTGTGCTATGACTATGGACTTTGCCAACTGCTGTGTAATTTGTCTGCACTACATAAATATGAGATAATATTAATCATGTCTTTTTTCCATTTCCAGCCACTGGCAAATACTTTAAACTGAATTAAAACCTGTGATACTTGCCTGTCCCTATTGCGCTGCAGGGCACCACCATCATTTTCCTTTTTTTTATCCTTCTTGCAAACTTGAGCCACCTTTATTGGCCAGTATGGCACACAGGAGTTATTTAAAGCCCAAATGTAGGTGCTGTATTAAAGCAGAACTAAACTTAATAAAAAATGTGAGCAGGTAGGTTATTTAATGCAAATGGAAGGGGCAATGTTTCTGAAATAAAACAAACAGTCCCCAATCATTTTTATAATGCACACTGAGGTGCCCATGTGTCTCTGATCCTTGCAAACACGATTACTGGGAATAATTGCAAAATGTCCTGTGCTCATGTGCAAAAAAATGTTTAGTAGACTGTCTGCATGACACTAGCTGAGCCATTTTTCTACATAGTTTATTTTTTATCACTTATTTTTGTGATCACTTTGCTGCAGGTAAATGATTTTCTACTATACTGCGTTCTGAGCCTTGTAGTTATTATCCTAAATATACTGCCTGTGATATTTCACTCTACATCATGTTGTCATCAGAGCACAAATTGAGATGTGTAGACTCATGATTTATTAAAGTCTCCAAGACTGGAGAAGATAGACTATCATGAGAAAACCTGGATGGTCCATTAATTCTGGACTATATTTCTTAAAAAATAATTTGCTATTAGTTGCCAAATGTCTTAAATGCTGGACCTGATCCTGTCCAGGGTTGCTGGATCACTCAGGTTCTCCCATGATAGTCTATCTTCTCCAGAGCCTTTTTAAATCAGGCCCATCATGTGGCAGAATTAGACTAAGAGTTCAGTTATGTCTTATTTCAGATATGCAGTATATTGGCAGCAGTTTACTCCGTGCCTAATCTCTAGCTGTGCTCCCAATCCTTTGTACATGCGGCTCCTGGATGTGATATGTTGCTTCTGACTACAGTTGTTTTTCCCCCTCTGGAGGAAAAGCCACAACCACAAATGCAAGGACAAAGCGCCCAAAATGCGTTGATCTGAGGTGCTGTTTGCCACTATTAGGTGTATAGCAGCGGTTTGCTATGGACCTAGGAGCTGCAATCCTCTGGCTTTTGTACTGCAAGTCTGAAAGAGCCCTAAGAGACCCATGCTGAACTGTCAGCATTAGGAACTCATAATTTAGCATTATAGGACTGAAGGTGAGGAAATCCTTTTCTGCAGGGAATCACTGAAAATAGTATATATTTCACTCACTTTCATTTTATTAGTTGCATACTTGCTTCAAGTCAGTGACTTTTACAATTTTAAAGTGACCTTGTCCCAACAGGGTTCAGACTAAACTAAACAGGGTCCAGACGATATTTAATTAGGAACAGGTCAATTCTGTTTGCAATGCCCCAGTTTACTCCCAATACAACTTGTGATAAACCAGATTTATTGTATTAAAATGCTGTACGCTTTTTTGTTTGGTTTTAGATTGAGGAGGGAATGGTTAAACTTTTGCCAGCTTATTTTTGCTCTTGGTATAACATAGGAAAATTTCTCTTCAAAATCTTCTACAATGGAGGTTCATTAACCTCTTATACAGTTGTCACTGGAATAGGTGCCCCATTAAATGATTTTCTTTTCTATCTTGTTCTAAAACAAATATAAATGGTCCATAGAGGGAACTCGATTCTCAATTATTCAGCTTAAGGTGATTACAAAGGACGGGGGGGGGGGGGCCCTCTTTAAGTCTGGAGGAAAAGAAGTTTAAGCTCCGGATAAGGAAGGGATTCTTCACTGTAAGGTCTGTTAAAATGCGGAATCGGCTCCCTTAGGAAGGAGTTTTAGCAAATTCTATAGATTGCTTTAATAAAAAGCTGGATGTTTTTCTAGAAGCACAGAATATAACTGTGTAGTAAGGCTTTAAAGTAAAGATAACAGAGAATTTTGATCCAGTGAACATCCGATTGAACCAGGTTTTTTTTGCCTTTCTCTGCATCAACTATGTCTATAGGGTTTATATATTTATTTCCCCCAGTGGTTGAACTTGATGGACTTACGTTTTTTTTTAAAATTAACTAACTATAAAAAATTTGATGTTAATTGGTTATACTGATCATCAGTACAAATAAACAGCCTTAAGTCTTACCCCCCTCCTCTTTAAAACTTAAAAAGTTGCCTGGAAATACACCTTAGGCATCTTCTGCAGATAATCTTCGGAAACTTTGTTAATGGACTTTGGACTTGTATGGACATCAGTTTGAGATGCTTCTGAAATCTTTCGATATTCATAGACAGGTGTGTTTAAACACAATCCGACCCCTTTCTGATTTGCTTAAGCAGGTATTGCATTTTCATGGACTTGAATAGGAAGGCAAAACCAGTTTAAAGACCCCAGTGAACACAGTCCATTAGGCTAAGTTCTGATGGGCGGTGGGAACATGCATTAGTTGGCACTTTGCAGCATCAGTGTCTCAGATAGGATTGAAGAAAGATCATAGTACCAGGTAAGTAGCCATTTGTTGTTAGATATTGAGCAGCCTGCATACTTATGTAATGACAAATTTAGAAGGGTCACAATGGTACAATCCGTAACCTACTGTGAGCTATATAAACCAATCCAGGACCTTCTCTCCTTTTGTTTTGTAATGTAAGGACTATAAGCACCTCTTTTCATTGTACAGCATGATAGAATATGTTGGTGCCTTATAAAGTAAATAGGTTTATGCTGGAATTCTTTGAGTTTGATCCTAATGGTAGTATGAAGCCCCTCAGCCCTACATTACAAATCTAACTGTAAAAGCATCTATAAAATTAAAAGCAGCATTCCGTCCAATATGTATAACACTGGAAAACAATAAACTGTTACTGGCATATCATCCACCTCTCAAGGTTGCAGACTTCATTCACATGTTTTATGATACACAAGCTTACTGCATGTGTGTTCTTCTTTGGAGACCAATTGGACTGTATGAAAAGGCAGAACTGGGGGAGAAAGAAGCAGCAAACCCATTATGGTAAAATTATAGAGCTGGACTGGGGTAGGAAGAAACTCACTAGCCCCATGTCAGATATTGTATGATGTGTATGTGACCTAAAAAAGTCAGGTATTGAAGCCATCAATTATTTTATATAATAATAAAAAAAAATATATATATATATATATATATATATATATATAAATATATAATGTTAGATATTATCAATATTTAATATTTTATGTTTTTTTTTTTTTTTTAATCTTTTTTCATGTTTTCCCCTTTGATGGCTCATTCATAAATCGGCACCAGTAATCCAATGCAGCAGTATCTCCACCTTTCTGACTGGTCCCCTTTTTACAATGTCAACCTTTTGCAACCTAAGAGGTCCAATAACCAGCCAAAAGGAAGAACCCCCCCCAAGAGCCAATGTGGGCCTCTATGTTGCTGTAAGGGGAATAAGAGGACGGGAATCTGCTGTGTAACATCTATTTAGGTAAGTTAAATGGAAACTTTAGATAAGATTCTTGTTTTCTAGGTTTCCGGGCTGGAGCAGAGCTTTAAATTTATGATTATGTTTATATATATATATATATATATATATATATAATCGGTAACAGTGGGTAACAGTTAGAACCCTTGGTGGGTTTTTATTGCTTTCTTTGCTGCCACTAGAAAGCTTTTAAAAAATATGTTTTTTGCCTGATGACAGTTTATTACTTTTTAACATACAGGGTGCCCCCAAAAGAGTAAGTAAGAGGGTAAGAGGTCCTAACCTCTTCTAAATGTCATTCTTCAGCTTGAAGCAAAAAGATTACCAGCTATACAACAGTGCCAGGTACCCACAGAACCCAGACTTTGTTTCCAACATTACATCTCTATGGCCTTTACACCTCTAATTTGTAATATTTTTATATGATTGATTAGCAAAAAACACATTTCTACAACTATTTGTTGAATTAAGCCGATTTCTTCCTATTTAAATTATACACATAGATAAAATAATATTTCAGGTTTGTTTATCTTTAGACTTATGTATTTATTGTATTTTGGTACATAGTTATAATTTAATTATGTTTTTCATTTCTCTTCATACTTACTCGTATATTTATTGCTTGTAATGCTTAGTAAAATGGCATAAAACAAATCTCCATTGGGGAAATTTGCCCCCAGATGTTTCCTGCCCAATGGCAATTTATCACTCCTTGACATATAGGGGCCCTCAGGAGAGGAATCAGATTTGTATCTGCTACAATGAACGAGCTGATGTCTATTTACCAACTTCACACATATATATATATGCACACAACAATGACTTCCTGTTTCCTAATGACATACTTTTACAAATAAACAAATTCATTATCTCAGTGTTTGCTGTATTTTTTGGGAAATACTATACAACATTCCCTATTAGGTAATGGATATCTATTTTCCATGGAATTAAACACCCTGCAATGTCAGACACAATAATGCTCACATCCAGACTGCAGGGCAGCACTACTGTCACACATTCATTCCGGCTTAATATCATTAATGATGCTTTTTCCAGTACACTGGCAGACTTGTCAGCTCCTGTAAATTGCCATTTAAAGGTGAGAATACTGACAGCTCAGGAGAGATCTGACCTCCATAATGAAATCAATAAATAAATTCATAAATACATAATTGACAAAAATATATTACTGCATCCATTGTTCTAACATGCTGAGTGATTACTGTGAATGGGGCATCATTGTCACCCCTAGAGGTCCACGAACACCACAGACACCAAGTA
>NC_092859.1:138672371-138715188 GCF_032062135.1 Pyxicephalus adspersus | reverse complement strand
GGCTTTCCTTACAATGTAAAAAAAAATTGCCAATCTCACACTTCCTTTTTTTGCATTTGCAAGAGGAAACATAACCCGATTCCACACCTACTCAGTGCAGATTGGGTGATGTAAGCAAAAGTAGGAAGAAGACAGAAGAAGATGGCGGCACCCACTAGTTTTGCTGGAAAGTAGAAAGAATTCAGGTCATGGGACCGAATAGAAACAGATTGTGGAGAGATCAAGGGCTCTGCAGCAGAAAAGGTAATTGTCTGGTTTAAGAGAGTCATAGAAGTCATTTATTTCCTCTCTTCCTTTCCTACCTGTTCTTTTCAAATGGAGCTAATTGAAATTTCAACAAAAGAGAGAGTCTGAAAGGAGACCTTTTCTGCTGGGAACACTCATAATGCTCTATGACACCTGTGCCACAGACAGGTCCTTAATTAAAATGACTTGTCACCATTCTAAAAAAAATTTAAATTTAAACTTCTTTCAGAAGAGGAAAGATATTTCTTATTATATTGCCAATCCAGAGAGCAATGACTCTGAGCTTATCAATGTTAAAGAACTACAGCCATGGAACAGCCTTCTTCTGACATACTTTTAGGTTTCTCAGATGACTAATTCCCTGCTGCAATCTGTGGCCCTATTCACCAGCCTACCACACCAGTTATGTAGTTGGTGGTTGGGGAAACCCACTACCCACTGAACTGTTAAGTTTTCAATATTTTTTCTGCATTCTATAAAATGTCTTGGACCGTAATAGTACCTTTTAAATTAAAGATTTTGTTTTTAATAAAAATTTACAAAACTCGAAAAAGGCATAATTACCAATATTATATATTGTTCTAATATATAAATATAAACACAAATCTGAATTGATCAGATATAAAGGGGCAAATGGTAGGTTCTGTAAGCATTCACTGCAGATTCACCATCTTTTATTCTCAATAACCAACCTATTTTATCCCCATCCTCACTGGATCAACTTACATTTACTAGTAAGGTAAGTATGGACCTGTTACTTCATCTCCCTAGTAAAAGCATGTTATCTTTAGATTCTGGAAGTACAATTATAATGTTGTGGAGTTTTGGAGGATAACCTGCAGGGTTTATGTGACTTTCTCTAATGCAGTCCATAAATACTGCCTATCAGTGATGGGCATAGCCAACATGGGGCCACTGTGCAGAACTGATCATTGAACTGAAGTGGATGCTCCCCCTACTTCATTCCCGCTGAACTAACTTGGGGCCCCTGTTTAATGATGAGGATTCAGGGCCCTCATGCCCTGCTGCCTATTACTGATGGCTGACCACATCCCATCAAATACTAAGTAGTTTATTGCCATCTTCAAATTAGAGTATCTTAGGTGAAACATCTCATGATGAATTCCCACCATTATAATAACACATTGTGAAAGAATTGTCATTATTTATCAGAAAATAGCATTTTCCAAAGAGTTCCACTTGATATTTTATTTGCACTTATAAATGCAGTGACCTTTACAAAACCGGAGGCTGCATCTGACAGTATGAGCCCTCAGATTGGGAAAAAGAACTAATTTGTAAAAACAAAAGCACTTCAAGAACAGATTCAGATTTTTGTAACCATGGATCTCAGACCTTTTATCTCTTTTTTTGGATACATTGTTTACATTAGTTTTTGTATTTATTACGTTATTTACTACACTGATAACATGTGCATTATGTTTTACATTTCTTTAATCACTTGAATTGTATGTAAAAGTTTATTTTGTTCAATTGTAATACTTTACAGCATAACATAAAAAATAATATATCTATTTAACTATTCTACATTAAAGATATGTAAAAAATGAATATGCATGCATGGACGTAAAATGCATCAGACAACAGACACTGTAGTATATAGTAATGACAAGGAGTCATTATGGATTTGGCTTTATTCACTAATTATCCACCTTTCCAGATTGTGCTATTACCAGTATTTAAATTATTTTGCAGAGGGGGCAATGGTGCTGATAAATTCTATAGGGTATTTCAAACTTTCATTTCTTATTAGCTGCTCGGCTTGGAGTTAATAGGATAATTCTTGAATTAAATTAATTAATTAGTTAATCATAAATATTTGTTAGAAGTTTGCCTTTGTGTGACAATCATATTTCCAGAATATTGCAGCTTATATTCATTGTATTCTTTGACAATTCAATAGATTACATTAAGTCAGTGTAACTGTATGTAGGACTTTAGAAGAAGTGGGTCTCCTTTTTGATTTAGTTGATTAAATTATATATTTGAATAACTTTACAAGACTGCATAGGGACATTTCTAATATCTGACATATATCATTTTATTTAGAAAACCTCCAGCATTTCCAAGGTAAATAACTTGTGGCCAGGCTATGACCATTCAAATTTTGCTTATTTCTAATAAGCAGCAAAAGAGCATAGGAGAAGAAATAAAAAAAGAAAAACAATACAGTTTAATACAGTTAATGTGCAAACCTCTGAACTGTCCCTGATCTGAAAGGACTGTCCCTCTATTGGAACCAAATCCCTCTATACCAACCCGTGGTCCGCGGTTTTGGCCCTCCTCCAGGTGACGGACCCTGCTTCGGGCATAGCAGCCAGAGCCACGAACCATGTCTCCCACACGGATTTTAGGGTCAGGTCAGTGGGGGGGTTGTGATGGCTGCAATGGAAGATTGGGCGGGTTCTGGCATTATGACATCACTCTGGGGAAGTTTCTTCCCATTTAAGTGACACTCAGCTCCTCGCGCATGCACCTTCCAAAGTCTATGCATTTAGTGGTCTAAAGGTCTGAAGAGGTTGGTGACCACTGCTCTACACCCTTATACTTATATAATGGCTTTTTTAATTTAAATTACATCTATAATAAATGCTATTTACTATCAAAAGTGTTACACAACTTTTTAAACATATGTTTATATTATAACACTATTATATTTAAAAAAGCACTCTAGGAGAAAAAACGCACTTGTGGGTTGATCACATTTTTTTTGCTCATTGATTCTTCATGGCTTCTATGCATGACAGGAGGTGTATCTTTTGGGAAGTCAGTTTGTTTTAAAGGATGTTCTTCTTTCCCATCTTAAAAAGTTGGTAGACATGACACTAGCACTGAAAGCAAAGCTCATCTTATCTTTCTTCCTTTGACAGTGGGTTCTGACTGCAACTGGACTTTAGAGTCTTCTAAGCTAAAGAGGTCTTGTTTGGAAGTTTATTTACTGCTCTTTCCTTTTAATATAAATATACTTTTGTGTTATAAATCATGGAATCATAAAATTTCTTATTAGAAGCAGCAAACCACTTTCCCACTATCGGAGGCATTTCCTGCACACTACTTATAGTATTTATTGGTTTACACTGATGGTGTTATCAGGATTTGATCAGTAGTAGCTGAATTGTGATTGTATTTGCTTCTACTGGAATGACTGCTACATTCCTACTGGACAATGCTGCAGAATTGATAAAAAAGTGGGCCCATTCACAAGAGAAGGAGCAGACCATCTACAGTAAGTGCTACATAATATTCACAACTGACTTGTCCTGTACTGGTTAAGGAAAGAATAAACTAATATTTAAAAATACTCTCCAATAGGACATACAGTGAATGGTATATTCCCTTCCTAACTTGAGGCCCTGCTGGCATTATAGCTATCAGAATCATTTCTATTGCTTTGATATACACTTGCAATATATAGCCACAGGTAACATATGGGATGATTTACTAAAAAACTTTAGGATAATCACAGCAATTGAAATGTGTCACTGCAAAGGATAGTTTAAATATGTAGTAAATCAGATTATGTTGTAACTTCAGCCATTCAATAAAATAAATCATGTTTTTTAATCTCCTTACATGTGATTGGGTATCCCACATTTACTGGGCCTGATTTATTAGGGCTGTCCAAGACTGGAAAGGATACACTTTCATCAGTGAACCTGGGTGGATTACTTAAAAGTAATTTGCTATTTATTAGCAAATGTTTTTAATCCTGGACCATATCCATTCCAGGTTTGTTGGATCACCCAGCTTCACTGATGAAAACTTATTCTCTCCTGTCTTGAAGAGCTATAATAAATCAGGCCCACTGAGTAATGTGTATTCTGCAGAATATTAACAGTTCATACTCCTTTAAATAATTCAACTCCACAATCTATGTATTTTGTTTTTTGTTTTTTTTTGGGGGGTGACAGTTAACCTACCTATGTTTTTGGAATGTGGGATAAAACCTGCACAAGCACAATAACATATCAACTTTATACAGACAGTGCCCTGGTCAAGATCCTAACCTCTTACCCTTGTGTTACAAAACAAGAGTACTAACCACTTAACCACCATGCTGAACATAAAACTATTCCCAAAAAATGTCTAAAACTTTACATAGGATTTGATAAATTGTACAAAATTAGCAAACAACACATTTATTACAGAGATTGCATCATATAGGTCTGGTAAAAAGTTCAGACCTTGGCCTCCACGTGATAAAAACTGAATACAGAATATAATTCTATTTTATGACATACTAATAATTGCCAACTGTCTTCCATCTGTTATAGTCTGCCGTCAGCTGTGCACCAATCAGAATCTTCCGATTGGCTATGTTTGTGCTGAGGCTTTCTATGCACCTTACTTAAAGCAAGTTGAACTCTCCCCATTCCTTTCACATACATGGATGTCTGAGTTCCAGAATACATTTCCCCTGGGCATGTTTCAGGAATATCCATTCACGTCTCTTCAATCTGCTTCCATTCCTGCACATCTCCTGTCAGTGAAGTGTAGAGGACAGCTGGAGAACTTGTTACAGGGCATGTCTGGAAAGGCCAGATTTCCTTGAAACTATATAATATGTATGTAATGTATGAGGTTTAATAAAGGAGGCCAATAAAAATAGCTGCAAGATCTTTCTTTATTATGTGAGAATTGCAAAGTGAAGCAAAATATTCATAACTTCTGACTTGGCATTATGGAAGGAGAACAGCTGACTATGGCTCCATTGTTGTCAGTTGGTCTTGATTTCCAAGCAATGTCCCAAGTTTAAGCATGTGCCCCTCTAATTTTTTAATCCTTTGGATCTTCTTAGTTGTTAATAATCACAATCTGAGATCCAATATTTATGGAGGGTAGTGGTAGTATTTGCTCTGAAAAATTTGGTGACCTACCTTCCCCTTAGTCCTGAATGGGCAATTTTTGGGGAACTGAAACTCCAGGGTACAAGAATTACCAAGGGATGTACAGGTAGTCCCTGGGTTACATACAAGATAGGGACTGTAAGTTTGTTCTTAAATTGAATTTGTATGTAAGTCAGAACAGGTACATTATAGGTCACAACAGGTATATAATCTTTATGGAGCCTAGACATTAAAAAACTTCTGGAGCAAACTGTGCTTTGATGTGCAAAAAAACACAACTGCAGAGTTTGTCTTGGTCATTAAAGAGTTACAAGAGGATGCAGAAAGAGCTCAGTCCCCTAAGATGACCCACAACTTCAGCTGTGTTTAGCAAAAGATTTCTTGTGCAAGTCATGAAAACCGCCCCTCCTCCCTTCAAGCTTCTTTTCTGCACAAGAGCGAGCAGGGAAGCCCAAGTCGTAACTAGGAGGTGTCCATATGTCGGATGTCCCTAGCCCGGGGACTACCTGTAGTAAACTTCTAAAAATAAATTTTGATGGTCTCAAAGAAAACCATCCTGCAAAATTGGATTACACTAAATCCCCCCTCACTTTCATTGTTTTTGGAAAAACGTTGGTTCATTTTCGAGATGAAATGGATTGAAACCTCCTTCCGTTAAACACCAGAGTATAGTTTTCACATTTGAACAGACCATACTGTATGACTACGGAAGAGGGGACATGGTACTATCCATGGGGAGCGCACATCATTGTTATGTAAATGCCTAATTCCTAACCCCACGCATGCCCATCCCACTACACCCCTGCTCTTACTCATCCCTGACTATTTAGCTAGCTCAGACACAGCACTCAGTGTTTGTGCAATGTGTCTCCACTAATGCAGAGCCTCTAGCTTCTGAGTTAGTTCCTCTACAGCTGTTGGTTAATTCAGTGTTTCCTATGTCCAACTCCTGTATTAACCCCTTGTTGCCCAGTCAGTTGTTTACAGCCAATTATCTTGTGCTATTCCAGTGTTCCTTTCAGTCTGTTGATATTCCTGTGTCACCTGTGCCTCCTGTTGCTTCCAGTGTCTCGTGTGTTCCCTGTTTCTGCCGTGGCACCTGTGTCACTGGTGTCTGTCTCCTGGATCCCTGGTATTTGACCCCTGGCTTGTGACCTGACCTCTCTTGCTTGCTGCCTGCCTCAACCCCGGCCTTCCTTCCATTCTTCTTCTGTTTAGTGATTTGGTATCGTGAATCACCCTGCCCACCGTGGTGTGCCTAAGGATCACAACCTGGCAGTAACCAGCAGTGCAACATCCTCACCACTAGAGGCTCTCAGGGCTCACACCACTTCTGTGCAAGCTGTAGCACCCCCTAGTGGCCCTGTCTCCCCAAGCCTGACATATTGTATTCCGTTAAGGTGTAATGAATCCACAGAACAAGTTTTGTATCTCACTCAAATTGTATGATGTATGTTGTTTTAGTTTTGACCTCAAATTTGGTCATTGTACAATAAAGCTATGATTTTTTTTATGTAAATTGATTGATTAATTAATCATTGAAAATCAATAAAAAAAAAAAAATTGTTAATTGTGAAGGTAGAGAAATATATCCACTATGCCGTTTAAATCCTCAAGCAGACAGAAGAGAAAAGTAATTGCAATGAACGATGAATTAATCTTTTCGGTGACTAAATCCACAGTTTCATACATAAGACAAAGATGTGATTGGAGAGCTCGGCGGAGGATCATAATGGCAGCAGATCAAACATTCTGTTTCTATCTGACTTTGCATGATGGTGTTCTTGTCTTATGTCACCTTTCCCTACTTCTGACGTACTGTACCGTATAAACTGACTGAACACACACCACAACATCACAAATAATACATTAATCTACCATGCTTGTTGTCCTTGTGGATAATCATCATCTTTATCATCATGTAACTGCTGATTATCTAATGATGTGTTGGTCATCATCTATCTAGTATTCATATGGGGCTTAAGAGGTGTTTTCCCTCTTTATATACACGTTTTAATCCCCATAGTTGTTTCCCTTTCTCACTTAAAGATAGCTATAAAAAGTCAATCCCAGCTTGGATTTAGCAGCACGATGTGAAGTTCACCTTTGATCCAGGAGTTTACTTCGTTCAGATATATTTTCCCAGGAGAGTTCAGCAGATGTCTTATATCTATGGTTATGTTAGGCTAGATTTGTTTGATCCTTTTTCTAATCTAATTTTCAGGGCCACAAATCCTGGTTTTTATTTGAGTATATACAGTATGTTCATGCAGTATATGTTTCTACATCTACACATTGTTCATTTATCAAGTAATAAAAAGTTAACTTTTTTTGGTCTATTTATAAAAAAAATGTGGTGTGTGTGAAATATTGAAGTTGCAAAAAATCTCCTTGTGTACATTTTCAAAATGTAAAAATCATTATTTTCTGCTTTTTAGGATTTCTTTTGCTAAGTGAATGTAACACTCTAAAACCATTAAATCCTAGGAGAAAATAGCCAAAAACATTCACCAGAATCCAAAGACTTGGTATACAAAACTTTTTTAAACACCCAAAAATAACCATACAGCTTTTCTAAGGTCTATATATGAAATTTAGGTAACGTGGCAGAGAAGATGAAATTAGTGTTTGTGGGTTTGTAAGCATTTAAAGGTATCCCTCGGCTGTTCCTATTTTGCACTCCAAATGCACTTCTGCATGATACACATTCATGTAAACTAAAAAGATAAGATTTTGCCCCACTCACAGAGCCACAGCTTGATATAAAAATTAAATAAAGAAGTGAAGGTTGGATTATTCACAAACAATATTACAACAAACAATACATACAGTATAAAATTAATATCAGTACATTATATCAAAACCAATTGAATATGCAAATTTTTTATTAAACCCCTTTATTTCTTCCTATGGTTTTTCCCCTGGGTTCAGTAATGATGCCTTATTCATCTCTCTTGGAAAGACTTTGAGCTGAGTAGTTTAATTCTAACACTGGGCTTTGTGTATTAACATTACAGGGCCTGGAGACTCAGCAAGTGCATTGCTGCAGAAATCTCTGCTGTCTTTGCTTACGTCATCATCCCTGCAGCATACTAGACTCCAAGCAAAGAAACCTGTTTTATATTCCACAGGAAAATCTGT
This sequence comes from Pyxicephalus adspersus, assembly GCF_032062135.1. Classification (NCBI taxonomy): domain Eukaryota; kingdom Metazoa; phylum Chordata; class Amphibia; order Anura; family Pyxicephalidae; genus Pyxicephalus; species Pyxicephalus adspersus. Next base: position 138,706,933 of record NC_092859.1, on the reverse strand, counting down.
TTCTTCCAATGTGGTTTGTTAAGGCTAGAAAAAGGATTAGGTGAATGACATTTTTTTCTGTTTGCGTCAGCATCAAGCGTCTGAAGCTTGTTAATTGATTTTCTTATATAGACAAAGTCCTGATCTACAGCCACAAGGACAACACTGCAAAATGGCAGACAGATGTACACTTCGCTCACAGACACTGCCAAATGCATTTTACAAGATCCCTGCTAATCACAACGTGACGTCTGGACTGGTAAACCATCATCATGTTGCTGGCATATATTTCTTTAAATCATCTTTTTCGTCAGCAGAAGAGATCAATGTAAGTTCATATTGAAAAGTTTGTCATTCTAAAGGAAGTAGACATTGAGCAATAAAGATTGGATTGGGGTTATTGAAACTTTACCTGGTCATTACCAGGAGACAGTTCCATCCATTGTCCACAGTCAAAGAGACAGAGACAGTTCTACCCATTGTCCTCAGTCATTACAAGGAGTTAGTTCCATCCTTAGTCCACTGTCATTTCAAAGAGACAGTATCCCCCATAGTCCACAGTCATTCTAAAGTGAACAGTTCTTTCATAGTCCTCAGTCATTACAGGGAGTCAATTCCACAAACAGTCTATGGTCATTACAAGGGACAGATGCACCCATAGTCCACTGTCATTACTAGTTACTGTTGGTGTTCGAATTCAGGTTGTCCTTATATTCAACGCGAATATGGCTGCTCAAATTCGGATAGACCTGACCTGAAAGAAAACAGCAAAAGTTTCTGATAAAAAAATTTAAAAAAAAAGTGTTAAAAAAATAAAAATTAATGGTAAATTAATTTATTGAGTGTTTGTTAACTCATTTTTTTTACAGGTTATCCTATAATGACATGATATCTCTTACTCTGTAACACACTTTCCAGCACAGTAATATTCTGATACGTTTGTTACATTTTTCTTTTATCCACTGCGAGAAGAATGTAACAAATGCATCGTGTTACAAAGTAAGAGATATTTGCGGGGCATCTTCTCAATGATTGCAGCCAAGTCTGCAATCATTGAGAAGAGTGTGCAATCCCTGGGGCACTACAGGTTAATTAACTTATAGTGGCCTGGGGATTGCACACTGAGCTAATCAATGATTGCAGCCAAGGCTTCAATCATTGGGAAGAGTGTGTGACCCTGGGGCACTACAGGTTAATTAACCTGTAGTGCCCCAGGGATCATAGTGGAACTGCAAAGTTCATCTGCAGTTCAGTTCCCATGGTCACATGACCGTGGGAACTTTGCAGTCACAGCTGTGACTGCAGGCAATCCCTGGGGCACTATAGGTTAACTAACCTGTAGTGCCCCGGGGATTGTAGTGGAACAGCAGAGTTCATCTGCAGTTCAGTTCCCATGGTCACATGACTGTTGGAACTTTGCAGTCACAGCTGTGACTGCAGGCAATCCCCGGGCACAAGAGGTTGAATAGCGACAAGTTTCCCTATTCATCACATCCAGTGCCCTGTGTTCTTGGATAGAGAAACTCTATCCAAGGACACACACAACTTATACCTAAAAATAACCTGAATTATCCCACCATTGACTTCAATAGTGTTCGAATTTGGCATTCGATCACGCGAACAATCACCCCACTATTCGATCGAATAGCTGTCGAATCGAATAGTGAGATATTGAACCAACACTTGTCATTACAACTAGACTGTTCCCCCCATAGTCCACATCATACCAAGGGGACAACTCGCCCATGAAGTAAATACAAGGAATTACAAATGGACAATTCTATTGGGTTCACCATCATTACAAGGTGATTTACATCTATATTCTTTTTGTTTTACTTTACAGAATAACTATAGGTGTAGGGATCCTTTTACTGCAGCAGTCAGCATGTCAGTGCATGTATTTTTATGTGTTATTTTTTAATTTTGATTTTTTGAGTATTTTTAATGAGTTGTTGAAGCACATGAGTTCATAAAAAAGTGCACCTGCACTATATTTGGCAATGCTGTGCAGTGCTTGTTACTGTGTATGTGATTACTTATTTTGGGGTGCTGCATTATAACACACTCATACATAAGAGTTGCACTGCATAGATTTTGTGCATGCTATTGCAATGCATTAATGTGAATCCATACCTTTGCTCACTCAAAACCATGAGAAAACATGTTTGAAGTTCCACCTTAAAATTGTTGTTTCATTGTATCTCTGTTATAATGAATGTAAAACAGCTGGTCGTATAGCTCCTTCTGTAGAACTCACACATTTGCTTTTGCCAAAGAAATTACCTTCTGTCTTTGGTTTTGATTATTAAGTATTATTATCCTTCTCATCATCATGATCATGTAAGTGTTATCCTTTATAAAAGTTTACCAAAATGTATAAAGATTTCTATTTCCTTTGTTATTCTCTTTATATATTGCTCTATATGTGCCGCATTATTCTGAATTAAACACATATTGGGTATCCTATATTTCCATCTTCGATATTCCGACCATCAGGTGCTGCCCTCTGTTGGGAGAAATCTCCAAATATAACACTATGGAAAGTGGAAAAGAAAAGCAGAATGCGTTTAACATGACTAACCTCCATATTCATAGATAAAGGCCAATAAAATGCTGGATTATAGGACATTTATATACACATATATATCATTAATATTATTATTAATAATAATAAACAGGATTTATATAGCGCCAACATATTATGCAGCGTTGTACATTAAATAGGCGTTGCAAATGACAGACTAATACAGTCCGTGATACAGGAGGAGAGGACCCTGCCCCTAAGAGCTTACAATCTAGTAAAATCTATATACATATATACACATATATATTACACATATATTGTAGCATCACAAAGCACATTGTAACATCCAACAACAAATGGGTTAGAAAATGACAGGGTAGTGATTCCATGGTTATAAAAAAACAGGTCTTATTGATTCCTGGTTCTCTAGAAAATGACAATTTAAAGAGAATAGTGGAAAATTGTCACTTGCTAGCAATTGTGTATGCTTGTTTTTTCTCACAAGACCAATTTATTAACCCTGTATCAATGCAATAAGATGACATTGTCTGCCTAAATCTGTACGTATGTTTAAAAGGTTTTTTTTAGCAAGTGAGTGATTTAAACGTACCTAGACTCAAAATTGTCACTTTACATACAATGGTAGAAAACACTTTCATGCAAGGTAAAGAATCTGTTTGTGTTTTTTTTTAAAGTGCAAATCTGTTTTTTTTTTTTTAAAGTGTACATCACCACCCTCTTAATGCTAATGGGAGCGCAGAGCCTCCCAGGGTACCTACGTCACGCATCCCAGGAGGCTCTTGGCTCCTCTTTCTGCACATGCCCCAGCATCTCGGGAATTTGCAGAAAGAGCCTTTTCGCTCAAAAGGGAAAGAAATTGCATGCACAGTGAGATCGGCAAGTTTTTTCCCCACATCTAGGTCACCGGATCTCGTGCCTGCGTCAGGTGAAGTAGGAAGAAGAAACCCAGAAGAACAGAGAGAAGATGGCGGTGCCTAGTGTGTCGTCCCAGCATCCATCTTCAGGCCGCCATGCTAGACTCCACCATCTTCTCTCTGAGAACCATGGTACAGTTGATCTCTGTTGAGTTAGAAGTCACCTTACAAGGTGTCCAACCTCAATGTAATCATTAAATGTTTTGTTTTTTGCCAAAATAACCCTCTTTCTCTAGCTTTTTTCTCATATCTATATAAATACTGGATAATATTAACTATAAAAAAATCAACATTAGCAAGTAAACAACATCTGAGCAAACAAAATATATGTAGTTACATTTCAGTCACTTTAGGGATATTCTAATCAGCAAAAAAGTAGCCTAATTTTTTTTTAAAAAGTTTTTTTTTCCTAGAATTACATACAATATTCAATTTTTATTGGTGGTGAAAGAGTCAGTTACACTTATTCCCTTTTCCTTTCTTTTTTTCTCTCTCCATCTTTCATCTACCTATACATATTAACTTTCGGGGATAGTGAAAAGGAACACTTTTTAGCTCAAATATGAAGGCAAATGACACACCCCTGCCATGTTCCTATTTTGTGGTGCAGAAAAGGTACACAAAAAGTAATTCATTAAACTAACAGGTGCTTTATTCCAAGTTTAACTTTATACAAGTAGTCCCTTGGTTATGTACAAAATATAAAATTGTAGGTTTGTTCTTAAGTTGTATTTGTATGTAAGTCGGAACAGGTACAATTATTTTAATAAATGCAATTAGGACAGATGTTTGTCTCAACATATTATTAGGCAGCATGGTGTCAGTTACTGTATAATATCCTGTGAGTAAAGCAGCATACACACATGCAATAAAAGTCATTGGAAAAGATCTTTCACTATCCTTTCCAACAACTAGCACTGCAAGATCCATGAACGAGTGTTATACATACAGCACCATTTTGCTCTATGCAAAGGGGTAAGGGAGAGCGACGGAGTGGCACCTTGCTGCGTGCTCTCCCCCTTCCCTTGCATTAGGATCATTAGTCGTCGCCAGGACGGTCTTTGGAACGATGGTCGACTGCCAGATTCTCATCTGATATCGGCCCTGAGCCGATTTTCGGGTGGGAACCGTTGGACGCATGTACTTAGCTTTAATCACAAAATATGCAAAAAAAAAAAAAACTTTACGGAGCCTAGACATTTATTAACTCTGGAGCAAGCGGGTGGGAACCATTGGACGCATGTACATAGCTTTACTCACAAAATATGCAAAAAAAAAAAAAACTTTACGGAGCCTAGCCATTTATTAACTCTGGAGCAAGCTGTGCTTTGATATACAAAAAGAAACAGCTGCAGAGTTTGTCTAAGAGTTACAAGATGTTGCAGAAGAGCTCAGTCCCTAAGATCACCCCACAACAAAAGATTTCTTCTGCAAGACATGCAGACATGCTGTATGCCGGATGTCCTTATCACAGGGACTACTTGTATTCACTTTTGTAAAATAGAAGTTTGAATCATTTAGAGGCTGGATGCAAACTAACACTTTTTAAGTAAATATTTCATTTAATTTAAAGGATATATATATCCAAAAGGAGGGACAGATGCTTTAATACAATTTAGGTCTCAGGAATAGAGGACCAAGTTCATTGAATTGTACGCGGAGCATCAGCACAGTACCCACCCCTTCCCTGTCCCCACCAAAAAAAAGGTCCGAATGCAGAAAACAACAATAATGCAAAAAGCAGAACTGTAAATAGAAAACCAAGTATTCCCAGAAGAATGGTTAACAACCTTTGTTATATCTATCAATGAAACTTTATTGTTGTCTGAAAGAGAAGGTGAAACAAGCAACTTTCTCAGGATATGTTTAAAACTCGGCAGGAAGAAGATGAAGATCATGACAACTGTTTAAAATCAATCCTCCCAGAAGAAAAAAATAGCTACAGCAGACAGTTTATATTTGCTCTGATCAATATTTAACAATGAAATGTCAAGCAACCAAGAAATCTAAAAACAAACTGTCCTTGGAATAACAGCTATGCAGGACCTGGATGAAATCTTGAAAACCAAACTTACCTAAACTTCCCTTCACCTGATCTCATCTCTGTCATGATCTACATACCCAAATATCATTGTTTTATTATTATAGTGTCATGTCATCTCACAGCTGGATGGAGCTTCTCTGAGTTACCATTACCTTGCTGTGACCTTCCAGTGTAATGTGTGAGCATTAATGTCCAATAAGCATCAGTGAAGCAGGGTGATCCAGCAAACCTGGAATAGAATTGAATTGCCCAGGTTCCCTGCTGAAACTGTATTCTCCAGCCTTTGAGAGCTTTAATAAATCAGCCCAAAGAGTCTGCAGTCATTAACTTCAGAGCGCATCTTGAGATGAACAAACACATGACATGGGAGCTGAAAAAAACTTTTGCTTGCAAAAGTGGTGCTGAGTTCAGATACACTTTAAGAGCAGAGTTTTATTTTTGCATAGAAAGTGGCATTTTTAATATCACATACAGTAGATGAAAAACTGAATAGTGACAAGGAAGGTAAAGTAAGAAAAATATTTTTAAATGTTCTACATTAAAGTGTCAGGGCAAATAAAACATAAGCAGTGCTGTTAGGGGTTGGTTGCCTCCCCCAGCAGTTGACACAGGATTACCCGAGGAGTGGTATCTAAGTGACCCCAAGTCTTTACAAGTGCACCCCTTAAGGAGTGATGGGCCGGTGACTACTAGACTAGGCCACTAGACTACTTTGTTGCAAGGGGAACACCAGGTCGCAGCCCCCAGGCTCTCCCCACCAGGGGTGACATGGATCAGAAGACTTCTACTTGGGAATGGTGATGAGGCCGAAAAACAGTGACTCAAGGTAGCTGGACAGGGTGAGGTCAGACGGCAGACAAAGCAGAGTCAGGTAATAGGTCAAACACAGAGAGTAGACACAAACGACTCATTTGCAGAGAGGCAGGAAGTGCATTGAGGATCCAGCAACCTGAGTCGGGAACTGGAGAGGTTTAGAAAAGCCCAAGAGCCAATGGCAGGAGAGTACTGAACAATCAGTAGATTGGCTGAAGCATCAACTCCAGAATCCCCTTTAGCTGTGCACAGGCTCAGATTCTGTGCAGGGGATGCCGAGAATGGTGTAAAATTCACGCCTACTGGGATGCAGGGGATGCTGCAGCATGCTGAGCAGATGATCTGGAGGTGGAGTGGTAACAAGTACATTCCTTGCTATTTACTTGTTAATTTCTTTTTTGTTTTTTTTCTCATTTTAAAAACACTGTAAGTACAAAAGAATACTTGTAGCTCTGCTAAAAACACATGTGAATTCCTAATTTCCAATTTGCTGCACTGAATTTCCAGAGTTTTCAGACCCACTCTACATACATTTAATTATTTTTCAGACAACCCTGCTTCTTTGACTTCCAATAGCTTACCCACCAACTATTTAAGAAGAAGGGCTCTCTGAATTTGTAGCCTTGGTGGCATAACTACATCAAAAGCGACTAAGATCAAGAAAGCTGCCCCTTCACGATTTGTACAAGCCTTGTTACAATGTTACATGAAGTTTTAAAAGTTGTATCCCACTGCAAGAATGAAGGTAGGGGTAGGATTTGGGGTTGAATTGGAGAAATACAAAGACATACCTTTTTTTGACCTATACTGTTATATTCTGTATGACATAGAAAGTTTTCCAGCTATTTAGTCTATAGTACAAAAAGTGGCACATCCCTAAATACAAATATTCAAGAAAGCAACAAGAATAATTGGGACTTTTGAGACACATGCTCTGGATAAATGTACCAGTTGGTTTACAAATTAACCGAATTCTTATATTCTGGCCATTTGATAAGTACATGATACGTGTTAGGATGAATGTATTTAACTTAAATAGCAATACAATGAACTAATAAAAGAAGAATGGATTTCACTTTGTTGATAATTATTCAGCCAATTTAAAACTTTGTGCAGTTTAAAGCAGCCATGAACAGCGTGGTTAGGGGGAGAGATCAGGATTCCTCTTGCTGAAGGGGTTAACAATAAAAAAAGAAATGTTTTCATTTAATTTTATGTTCTGCAGGCATATACATTCCTACTGTAAATTCCACTGAGCAAACATTAATTATATTATGCACAAATTATTCTGATTAAAGGAAATCTTTCATGCATGGTATTTTTAGCCCAAGCCTGGTGAGGAAAATACTGATTTCAATATTTAGAATTAATAAGGAAAAGCAGCTCTTGTTTGACAATACAGTGAACAGTGATTAAAATGGATTTTATCTTCAAGTGCACATCATTAGCAGTGGAATCATTTTCATAATACATGTATGGATCCTGATGAATTCACAAGCTTTATATAAGGATTCTTTTATACTCTCCAAACACTACTTTAATAATCTGTGTGGATCAGATAGTTTTCTGGAGAAGACTTCAGTATATTTTCTGACTTTGTTAGTTGTACGTGTTTGGATCAGAATATCTGTTGTCTCAATATTAGCAGAGTATAAGAAATTTCAGATGATACAGCAGTGTAAAATTGGTTGTTAGCAGGACACATTGCAACTAAGGAGAATTTGCTGAAATGAACTAAAGAAAAACAATAAAGGCAGGAGTTTAATGGCAAGACTGTACTACAAAAAGAAAGATGAGAAGATACTGCAGAGGATACAACAATAGCAGTCCAGTAACAGGACAGTTTTGATTAGGAAAAATAGTCCAAAACTCACTGTAGCAAAAGAGTATGGGTAGATGTTTTACTTAAAAGATTAAGAGACAACAGTATTAAAAAAGTGTAAACCACAGTTTAAATTTGCAAAGAATGGTTTAAAAAATTAAACACAAAGAAAAAACTTCAAGAATATAGATATTGCAGGGGATACAGCAGTGTAAAACTGACAAGCTGCAGGACATCTTCAATCAGGGATAATAGGCCTCACTGCATGCTTAACTTTTTACCTTTGGGTTGTGATGAATGTGAGTGTTATAGTGTAAGGTGATTTAGATGTACACTGTGTTTACAATTTTTTTTAAACAATAGAATGGTACATTGGGGACTCCAAGAACACCTGGCCAGTAGCAAGTGAATGCTGTGGTTTGAGCACTCTACATGCCATACCCTGTTTCTTTTCTATGGACTTTACTGCAATGTCTACAGCGTGAAAGACAACAATGATCCAAAAAGCTAGCAATCAAAGTCAAAGTACACTTTTTCAACTGACTCTATTTCTTTCTATGTAGTTTTTCAGCTTTCCTTATTCTTCTTCTACAACAACATTCAATTCATAGGCACTATGACTGTTCAAGACCTCCCCCTCCTTTTATAGTAAAAGGGCTGGCTTAACCATAAGTGCCCAAATATTAGGCCAGCTAACTATAGTTTAAAGGTCATATGATGAATTGTTTTCAAAACTCTCCTCAGTTTTTTTCATATTTCATTCATTTCCTGTAGCATTTCTTACCATAATATCTGCCCAATGCCAACAGAGTATTTTGTCTGCATTGTATTACCAATTAATAAAAACTTTGTAAAAGAAAAATTATCCTTGAAGCATCTTCACATTAATTCACCTTCAACCAGTAGAATTCATCTTGAACTCATGGTAGCAGTAAGCCCTGATCCAATCTCTAAGAACAGTATATCTTATTATATCATTTAAGGCATCTCTATTGTGAAAATTAATTTGCATTCATACCCAGGGCATAATGTTGTCTTTGTTTGACCAAGTTTAGCAAGTCTGTTTCTGTTACAATTACTCTTTGAACAGTTGAGCACTCACGTACTCACATTACCTTAGTTTCAAATTTGTGGTCTTGATGGCCTCCATGATAAGACTCACTGGTAATGCAAAATGCTTCCTCATCCCAGTAGCTATAGGGAAATTCTTATGAAATCTTAAGAAAGATAATACTGGGAATGCATTTTTTGTTGAGTTAGATCTTACACTTGTTTTTTACCAATTTTTGGGTGGTGAATCCAGAAATGACCCCAGTTTTTGCTATCACATCCTATTTTTACGATACGGGTACCCTCCATTTTTGTAAAAAAAAATACAAATTTTACATACAATGAAAAAATAATGAAATATTAACTTGAATTCCTGTTTATTTAAATTTCTTTTGTTCATACAAAGGATTTATTGTTACTCTATGCTTTTTTTTACAGTAAAACATTTGAAAATTAATTGGGTAAGTGGTTAAAGTAAAAATGTACACTTATAGCTTTTCCTGGAGTGTTCAGTGTTAGGACAATCCCGCCGGATGCTCCAACAATAGTCAGCCATCATATGTACATCCCATTTACCCTGATACCGGCCTTCCATGACCTTCAAATCTTGGTGGAATCGTTCACCTTGCTCATCACTGACTGCACCAAGGTTTTCTGGGAAGTTAGAAAGATGGCTATGCAGAAAATGCAGCTTGATGCTCATATTGCAACCAAACATTTTGTAGCTCTCCAAGAGTTTCTGGACAATTTCTGTATAATTTTTTGCTCGTGTGTTTCCAAGAAAGTCCTTCACTACGTGGATCAGCGCACAACATCTGACCACACTGTCTTGCAAGTAAATGAATAGCCTATACAAATCCACACTACAGTAATCACATTAGTATAGGCTGTAGAGAGAAATCCTGACCTGATATAAGAAAATTAACTGCACTTTCAGAATCAGCATACCTGTTTGAGTTTAAATAAGCTTAAAAATTGAAATCAACAAAAACATTGTTCAAAATTGTTTCCCAGTTTAATCAGATGGAAGTGTGATAGTAAGACTTCATTGATTTTGCTCAGTCTGACATCCATCATCAGGATCTTGGACTGGGTTGTATTCCAAAGTGCTGAGCTACAAACTGGGTCTGGTCTAGGATCAAATTGTGGGTTTCATTTTCTAGTGATACAAAAGCTGCCTAATTATGGGCAATATTTCCACTGGTAATAAGGATTTTGTTCCACATTTATTGTTGGTGTGTGTGTACATGTAGAAGATCATTGAAGAAATAACAGATTTTTCCTGCATAGTCAGTTTGTCCTTAGTACAGAGAAAGCTGGAAGGCAAACAACATCAAGAAGAATTCATAAATAGTTATATGTTTTTTAAAAAAAGAATAAGATGCCCATAGATGTTAGATGATCATCGAACAATGCAACAGATTGCAGAAAGACTAGGAAATGGGATGTGCATGGCTTACTGTCTTTTACCCAGAAAATAAAGCCCAGGCTGGTCCATCCAAGATAAAAAATCAACTAGCCTAGATCCATTTTCAAGTCCATTTCTCTTGCTGCTTGTAATAATTGTTAGTCATATTTAAGTGGACTTTTTCTGTAATCTACTACTAACAGCTGCACCATAATGTAGATACAGAGAACAAAAGAACCTTTACAGACCAATTCTTGGATGCATCTGAACAGTACATAAACATGCCCATGAAAGAGCTTGCATTTCTATCCACTGATTGTAATATAGATTGTCTATTATAGTGTTCCCCAACCAGGGTTCCCAGGAACTCTAGAGTTCCTCAAGAGGTAGCTAGGGGTTCCTTGAGTAATGAGCAATTTGTGACTGTCACTGTAACTAACACCAATGATCTTTTTGGCTCTCTATATATAGTATATTATATATAATAATTTTAGCAGGGGTTCTCTAAGACCTGAAAGTTAACTTGAAGGGTTTCCCCATGTCAAAAAGGTCAAAAAATGTTGTTTTATCACATATTTATTTCCCAAATCTACTTCCATCTCATGTCTATAGACATGTACAATATAAACCAAGTAGACCATAATGCTCTACAATAGGAACTCTCTAGACCAGGGGTGCCCAACAGGTGGATCGCGATCTACCGGTAGACCGCAAAGGCAACGTGAGTAGATCGCAGAGCCCTGCATTTAAAAAAAAAAACTATACCGCGCACAGGAGTTATTTAGTTCAACTTTTTATTGTTGGCAGATCATTTTGACTTGGTCATTTTAAAAGTAGCTTGCAAGCCAAACAAGTGTGGGAACTCCAGCTCTAGATTTATCTCACAATACACATCACCGCATATTTCCATATCGGTGGATACATTTATTTTTTTACTCTTTGATTCAGTTGTTGTTGTTGCAATACACTTTAATTCTTTACTGTTTCACTAGTGGAAATCATGCCTAAAAATTACAGCAAAAGCACAATAGATATACTTTTGTTAAATGATGTGATTCCTAAATACCGGTATCACCACACTTGCTTTATAATCTCTTTGCACAATTACTGAGGATATTCAAACCCATGATCATTACAATATACCAGCCTTTATCTCTTTTCAGAATAATTCTGATAACATCATGAATCAATATTTCTGAAACTGTCAGAGAAAAATGATGATCTGCAAATATTTATCTTTTATTCACGTCATTCATCATGAATTCAATGACAAATGTATATAGCATACCAAATAGCCCAAAGAACTATACGTTCAGCTTTATATTGGCTGGCATACTATCCCTCTCACAATACCTTTAACATAGGAATATATATATATATATATATATATATATATATATATATATATATACTGATCTAATTATAATGCTTTTATTATATTTTGATCATAATAATCCCTAGTAAAATAATATTAAATCTGTATTTCCATCTCTCTTTCATTTGCCTCCTAGCAGCCCATATCTCAATTTTCAGTGAACCCTTAATTAAAAATCCTTCTTCTAAGCTTTCCTACAGTTTGCATCAGTTTTGTCCTAGTTATTTCCCTTCAAAGTCTTTCTGTCACACTTACGTTTGTCAATTTAAATCACCAATACTTTTTTGATGTATGTGTCCATTTGGGGAGACCTAACTTCCTGTCCCAGAAGCACAAATGGAAGTTAGTGAAAATCTCTCTAAATTAGGATATTTTTGTACTCAGACCGGTGGGCCACTAAATTTACCGGCCCTGGATCGTGTATGTGCGGGGAGTCAGGTGTCACTCAAAGGGGAAGAAACTTCCCTTTTAGTGACTTCATGATGACAGAACCAACCCACTCTCCCATCGCAGGGCTGAGCCTGGGATCCAAAAGGGGGACATGGTCCGAGGCTCTGGCCGATGCATCCCCCAATCAGGGTCCTTCTCCTGAACTCACTCAGGGGTGCACCGGCCAGAGCCTTGGACTACCAAAATTTTCTCGCTGACTGATCGCTGATTTCGACAATGGTCCAGTGGGCAAACAGAAAGGGTGAATCCCCCCATTGTGGACACAGGCAACAAAGAAAACCTAACCCAGAATCAATGCTCCTCTTTCTGATGCAAATACTGCAACAGCCCCCTTGGTATTTGAAGGCTTAGATCTGGATACATAGCCAAGACATGTATAGCTATGAAATTTACAGGGGTCCTAATCTATCCATAAGCCACCAAAATTGGCAATACCTACTTGACAAACCATAGCTAATGCTGTTGATAGGGTCTGAGCCATCTCCTATCAGCCATATAACTTCTTTTCAATGGCAGATTTGCATTTTTCACCCCTGATGTAACTCAAGTTAACAATTTGTTTATACTAGCCATTAGGTTACGATGTGTTTACTGGTTCCTCATGACAGTGAGCCACTGCCTCGGGGGAGACCCTACATGTAGTTCTCCTGGTGGCCGCCTCATAGAAAAAAAATTACGGTGGCAGTGAATAGTACCAGTACCACTACTGCTACCAAATGTGCAGATGTTCTTTAAAAACCCGAGCTGTGGTCTGAGTGATTGAGCCGCTGGCAAGGTGCCAGCCTTTGGGATCTTGTGTGGGAATACTGAAACCCAAGACCATATAAGCTTTGGGACATCATGGCTATTAGCCCATGTGTGCCCAGTAAAATACAGAGTTTACCTTTGCTGACTTCCTCTGATAATACTAGTTACCTGGCTACCCCTGAAATGCTTTCTGAGTAGCTGTCCTGGAACAAAAATAACAGTCAAACACTTTGATCTCCTTTATTGTTTCAGGACAATAATCCAAAATCTAATAAAGCTCCTAGATCAATATGACAGCCAGACAACCAACATGGAAGACATCAACATTGAGAAACTACATATTCACTCACTCAAGAGTCAGAAAGATTTGTTATCAAATATTTCAACGGATGAAGCTGATTGGTCTGATTTATTATTTCCGGTCCAGTTTCTTTAATTTCTTGCTTTTCAAATGAATTACCACTAGATTTCACTTGAGCTACTTGACTAACATATTCTCCACATAGATTAGCAATTCAGTGAATGATTTCATGTCAGTAGGACTAACTATTTAAGTGAACGCAAAATGAAAAAAAAAAAAGATTTTGGAAAGTGGTCTAATTTTAAGGCAGCTTTTTACTGTAGAGAAGAATTTCTCCGTGTCTCCAGCAGACTCGCTGAACCCAGCACAGTTTTATGCCACGATGCTCTTACTGCTTATATAATCCACTTATGTCTGGATTTTTCAAATAATGTGTTTTAAATCCATTAGTGCCAAGGCTGTTAGTGTTTAGATGGCTTGTGGATGTCACTCTGTGTGATAATACAAAAACTGCAGACAGTCCACAAGTAGAAAAGTTTTAAAGTTGTTCTCTAATAGTAACCATTATCCTGCTAATTAGTGTGCCTGGTCCATATATAATGGGGTGGATTTAATAAAGGAAAATCAGTTGTTGGTGAACTAATACCAAGGTAAAAAATACATTTTGTTATGTAAACTGCCTAAAATGTATTTAATAAACCAGCCCCAAAGGGCCTGATGTATTAAAGTTCTCCAAGGCTGGAGAGAATACACTTTCCACAGTGATCCAGCAAACCTGGAATAGATTTCATAAATCATTTGCCATCAGTTGGCAAATGTTTTCAGTCCTGGACTAGATCTATTCCAGGTTTGCTGGATCACCCAGCTTCACTGTGGAAAGTATATCCTCTCCAGCCATGGAGAGCTTTAATAAATCATGCCCGAAGTCTCTGAAAAAATAACCAGTATTCTGCAAACCTCAGGGCCTGCCATGTAAATTCCATGTAAATGAAGTGGTTCATGGAGCTGGAGCCCATTCCAACAGGGATTCCTCGTACCTTAGGACGTCTATCAGTACAAGATACATCACTTGGTGTTAAAGTAATGTGATCCTCAATGAAGTAAGTGCTTGACCTACTGATCCAAATGTTTTGTCCTGTGGTTCAGAAGCTGTTTGTAGGATGGAAGATGGGCTTGAAGCAATGTGTAAAACCCCCATGAAAAAAGTGTCTAGGCAGAATAAAGACAGTATACTTCTCAAGCCTGCTGGCCTGTGTGAGGAGTAATATTGTTGTAGTTTCTTGTAGCAGGGAGCAATATAGCTGTCCTAAATGAGCTTTGAAATTCAATGGATTAAGTCAGTCCCCAGACCGCTGAGGATAACAATCTAGCAATGGGCCTGATTTATTAAAGCTCTCCAAAACTGGGGAAGATACACTTTCATCACTGAAGCTGGGTAGTCCAGGACACCTGGAATAGATTTCTTCAAAGTCATTTGCTACTTGTTAGCAAATGTTTTCAATCCTGCTTTAGATCTATTCCAGGTTTGCTGGATCACCCAGCTTCACTGATAAAAGTGTATTCTCACTAGGCTTCGAGAGCTTTAATAAATCAGGCCCAATATCTCATAGCAAAGATAGCAAAGGTTTGTTATACCTTTTACAGGGGGACACAGCACCATCCAGTGGTGGGGCTCAAGTATAGGCCAGGGAAAAAAACCCTATTTATAAGTTTATAGTTAGGTATATACAGTAAATGTTTTTTTGTTTTTGTTTTTTGTGAACAGTCTGTTCTGTATATACAGATTACTTATCTGCTTTGCAGTATATCTATGCTATGTCTTCTGTACATTATATCTTGACAGTTGTCCAACCTTTGCTTGCTTTTTAATTTACAGCTTCTGTCTGCTGACTTGTACCAACATATGCCCTGATAAAACTTTGTTTTATATCTAGTAAATGATTCTGATCTACCAGACTAAGCGCAATGACTGCCCTGTTTAAACTGACTTTGCTTGTTATGCGGCTGCTATCCGCTACATACCAAATTGTCCATTGACTGCCCTACTTTAAGGCTGGTACACATCCGCACGATGTAACAATTGGATCTGAAGTCAAGTCAAAGTAAAAGGAATGCTGTTGAAAAGCACTTACATAGTTAGGACAAAAGTTTGAGTGTCCAACTTATGTGCATACTTTTTAAAGAATACTTCCACATCCCATATTAATCCAATACAAAACCATGCAGATTCCAATGGTGACAGATGCAATAATCCAAAATATATTTAAATTTAAACATAAAATTTATTATATTAATACTAAAAATACAAACAATTAAAAAGCTCCTAGGTAATCTAATACATAATTCCCTTAAGGAGGATATGAGACTTCTATAGTTGTTTAAATATTTTAAAATAAACCTTTTGCAGTGATCTCACAAGGAGCTTCCAAGGTCCAAGGTGACCATTTACGTTCCCATTATCCCATCCTTCATCATTACCTTGGGAGCGATCATTTTGCTCTCAAACCACCCCACTCCACTGAACTTAGCAGGGGGGCTGCGCCCTTACTGCTACCTTGCTATGGCAATTCCTTCCTGAATTTAGCATTTTTTATTGGGGAATAAACTTAAAATTACATACACCAATGATAAAGCTCTGTATTAACATAGTTTCACCAGCAGATTTGCCAGTAGGGTAAATGTTTTTTTTTAAATACACTTATGAGATTTAAAAGTTGTTCATTGGCTTCTTCATTCACTTTGTGCACAATAATCCTTTTGTAAAAAGGGTCAATTTTACTGTAGTTGAATGTCATTGAATATCACTGGGTGAAAAACAGACAATTCAAAGGCAAGATGTAATTCTTAGTAAATTCTTTATAAATATTTCCCATGAATACATTACCTAGTCAAATATTTAACATTGTTTTAAGGACCTATATTTAAATAAGGCAGTCCATCACCTCCTTAAGAGCTCTGAAAACGGTAAATGTGCATGTAGTGCTGTGCAAAGTTTTGAAAAATTTAGGGAAATATTGTATAGTAGCAGTCAAGCCACACATTTTGCAAGAGCAAACTTACAGATAAATATAAATTAAAGCGTGCCTAAACTCAGAATTTTCACTTTACATACTTTACTAGAGAAGTTTAGGCGATCGAGAATAAAT
Organism: Pyxicephalus adspersus; assembly: GCF_032062135.1. Taxonomy (NCBI): domain Eukaryota; kingdom Metazoa; phylum Chordata; class Amphibia; order Anura; family Pyxicephalidae; genus Pyxicephalus; species Pyxicephalus adspersus. The sequence goes on along the minus strand of NC_092859.1, from coordinate 138,690,339 downwards.
GGAAGTGCAAAGCCTCCGGGAATACCTACGTCACACAATGCGGGAGGCTTTTGGGTGCTCCTTCTGTGCATGCCTGAGCATCTCTGAGCTGCGGGATTGAAGGTAAGTGTATTTTTTTTTTGTTTTGGCCGCTTTCGAGTTTAGTTCCTTTTGAGAATATTAGTCTGCCAATGGATTTGTATTTATGTCCATACACATCCTTGCGATATATCACTGCTTTTTAATTTGCTACAATTTAGTTCCGCTTACAGGACTCCTTCCTAACCCCGGTCTGTGACTGGTCAGTAAAAGTCTGCTTATTATTATTTTATTTAAATACCGCCAACATATTACGAAGCACTGTATATTAAATAGGGGTTACAAATGACAGACAGATACAGACACTGACACAGGAGAAGGAGAGGATCCTGCCCCAAAGAGCTTACAATCTAAGAGGTGGGGGAAGTATCATACAACAGGAGGGGAGATATGTAGTGGTGGGAAGTAGTGAGGGTTTAGGAGGCAAGTTTGAATAGATGTCTTTTCAGTGAGTTTTTAAAACAGCAGAAGCTAGGAGTAAGTCAAATCAGACGTGGAAGACCATTCCAGAGAGTAAGGACGGCTCTAGAAAAGTCTTGGAGCCGTGCATGTGATGAAGTTATGAGTTAGGAAGTCATTAGTAGGTCATTGGAGAAGAGGAAGAAAGTGGCTGGGGGAGTATTTTTTTACTAGGTCTCAAAGGTAAGTGGGACAAGAACTGTGGAAGGATTTGAAGGCAAAGCACAGGAACTTGAATTCGATTTGCAGATCTCATTGATTTAAGATGCGATTTTTTAACACATTGAGGAGATTTCTTTATATTTCATTTTTATTTTTTCCTTTGCCCTTGGGGCTCAAAGATAGAAAAATAGGCAAAGCATCCTAAAACACAAATTAATGGTTGAAGTCTTTGGTGTCTTTCGGTATGTAGCCACTCTCAGGTGCAAAGCATGCTGCTACAATCTGCCCAGGAGGGTCAAGCTTCACGACAGGTTAAAGAGATTGCATGGGTGGCCCTTGTGCTTGCTGTGTGGTCCTTCCTCCAGAGGAGAAAATCAACCACACGTCCAGAGGGGACATGCCACTTCCAGGAACATTTCTGCAACCCTACATGCAAATTTGAGAATAAAGTGGTTTACAATTGCCAACCTTCAGCCACTAGATATCTTCAGTATTTTGCAATGAATGACAGCATTATTCAACCTGCGTCCTATTAACCACAGACTGTCATGAACCAGCTCCAAGCCTATTCCTGCATAGCAATAGCAAACATGACAATGCCGACCCTTACATCACTCTTCCCACCATGTCCCTTGTGATTACAATAAACTGGATTTTTGCAGCTTTCTCACTTTAAGTTGTTCTGTACAATGGTTGCAATTTGCTGATACCATGTGAACATTCAGGTATTTTTAGCATTTTAAAATCATGTAATAAATTCAGCATAGTGGGATTAATGGATAAAAAAGTAAGCTGTGAGATGAAACGTCATGCTGAATACACATGATTTTTTATCATCTATTTTGATTCATAAAACTTTGACATTTTTATCTATGAAGGAAATAAAATCCCAGTAAATCAACATATAACATGTGCGATGACCCATTAACACACAGAACTGGACGTATTAAGAATAAATCTGATCCCGATGGCATTTTTAGTTCTTCAATTCCCTGTCATATTATAGATTTTCCATATATTCTAGTTTGGAAGTGCTGATAATGTGATCAAATGCTTCTTTCTGTCACGAATATACTTTAACCCATAAGATCAATGTAAGCATATGCTTTGCAGATCTCATTGTGAACTCAGTCGCTCCAGGCCTCTTAGATTCAATTGGACAATTATTGGCTCTACAATAAGACGGATGTGGATATTACAAGACTGCTGGCGAACTTTGAAAGTCTCCTGCTTGCAGGCACAGATTCACTTTTGCAGAAATAACATTATAAACATCAGTATGACAGCAAGAATATATTCACCCCCAACGCCCCTGAGCCCCCAAATCTCTGCAGGCTGTACAAGGAGAATACACAACTTGCTGATCCGAAAAGAACTGACACAAATGGACTGAAAACAAGTGCTGGGGTCATTGAGGGCTGAAGACCGATTCCAAAATAAATGAAGACAAACAGCTAAATGTTAAGAGAAAGGGGACCGAGCAGCTGTAGAGAAAGGGGCCATTAAGAGAAAGGAATACGGAGTGACACAGGAATCTCATACTACAACAGAGTTAAATCACTTCCCGCTTTACCAAATAAAAGATCGCTGTGAAGTGCCTGGAAGAGCCAATTTGCTGAGAGAAAGTAGAGATTTAAAAGGCCTTCTGATTAAGTACATTGGGACATAATTAGGGCACAGGGAGGGGAAAACATTAAAACAAAAAGGAAAAAAAAAGCCTGCAGCCTAAATGATTCTACTTAATATTAGCCTCTCCTTAATCGTAAGCAAGTAATGGCCTGAGGAATGAGTTTATATACAGCATCATTTATTGTGCTTCATTTTTCACAGCTTGTTGATTTATTTATTAAACCCTTTCCCTGCTAGGCAGACAAAACCCCATAATGATATTAGAGGCTAGTTGTAGCCCCTTATATCCATTAAATGAGAGGTAGGCAATCCTTGGATGGTGGAGGTCTACCCTAAAGCTGAACTCTTGAGCACCTTATCTTTAAAAGACCCACCAACTCTCTCCTTGACCCTCTCCATTCTGGTTTCCGAGCTGCCCATTCCACCAAAACAGCCCTTACTAAAGTGGCCAATGACCTCATCAGAGCTAAGTCTCAAGGCAACTTTTCCCTCCTCCTTCTCCTGGATCTTCCTCTGCTTCTGTTGATCACCCCCTGCTAATACAAATCATGCGCTCCATTGGTATCAGTGACACTGCTCTCTCTTGGTTTGCTTCCTATCTGTCTGACTGCTCCTTTCATGTTTCTTTCAATGGTAACTCCTCCTCACCCACTCTCCTCCCTGTTGGTGTTCCCCAAGGGTCAGTCTTTGGACCGGTTCTCTTTTCCCTGTACACCTCTTCTCTCGGTAATCTCATATCCTCCTTTGGCTTACAGTACCATCTGTATGCTGATGACACCCAAATCTATCTGTCCACCCCTGACCTGTCTCCCTCAGTTCTGGGTAAGGTCTCATGCTGCCAGTCAGCCATCTCATCATGGATCTCTGACCAATTTCTGAAACTCAACCTGTTTTATTAATTAATAAATGTATTAAATATCGGTGAGTTATGCCTAAGAATTATAACCTGCAATATAAAATAAATTTCCATGCAAAAAAATGGAAAAAAATGGAACAGTTTTTGCATGGAAATTTGCACAGAATTAGAACGCTAGGGTGGTTCATCATTGCACACATGCATATACATAACCAACATAAAACACAACATGTTAGCTCAGCAAATCACCCCCCACATTTTAAACACTTTATGAAAGCTGCAACTTTATTTTGTCATCCATGTTCTTCTGTAGGGGGGGAGGCGGGGCAGCTATCAGACAGCGTATATTATGTGGGGAGTCATTTGCTGACCTAACTTGTTGTGTATATATGTGTTGTATATTTATATTGATCTGGTACCGGTGGGTGGGATATTCTTAACAGGCAGCTTAGACAGCCCCTTCAGGACCCCCAAGGCTCCAGCAGGCAGTGCAAAGACAACTCATGCAGCCTAGACAGCCCTAGAGGGCCCCATGGCTGAGCATCTCCCGAAGCTCTCCAATAACGGTTGCCAGTTCAAACCTGTAAGGATGGCAAAATATTTCAGCATCCATTTATTTCATCATTTTATTAAAAAAGATGGCCCTTTTCATCTCCCCACTTCATATTACACAGCGTTGTACAAAGTCCATAGTCATGTGACTAGCTGTCCCTCAAAGAGCTCAGAATCTATTGTCCCTACCTCAGTCATATGTCTTTAATACAATTTTCAGGGGGGGGGGGTGTGACAAAAATACTTAACTGCATGTTTTGGGATCTGTATGTGTGTTAACTAAATAGGAGGGGTGCAACTTTTTTTTTTCATCCATGTTCTTCTGTAGAGGGGGAGGTGGGGCAGCTATCAGACAGCGTATATTATGTGGGGGGTCATTTGCTGACCTGACATGTTGTGTATATATGTGTTGTATATTTATATTGATCTGGTACAGGTGGGTGGGATATTCTTAACAGGCAGCTTAGACAGCCCCTTGAGGACCCCCAAGGCTCCACCAGGCAGTGCAGAGACAACTCATGCAGCCTAGACAGCCCTAGAAGGCCCCATGGCTGAGCATCTCCCGAAGCTCTCCAATAACAAAAAAAAATTGCATTTTGTTGAAAGTACCTATGGGCAATGTGCAATACCATAGTAAGTATTTTTTTATCTTTTGTTGTGGATACACATCAGGGAGAAACAGACATGATGTTCTAATGATTGAAAAAAAGTTATCTGATAAAAATAAAAAAAAATAAATTGATAGTCTCGTCTAGGTATCCATTGTTGGGAATTTTAGTGCTATAAATGCTGCTCAATCATAATAAGTATCTGTGTAGAACCAAATAAGAGGTCAGCAAATGGACAGCTGGACAGGTTAACTGGATTAGAACAAACCACACTGGAGGTTTTTATTGGTAAGAAAAGCAAGTTGGAGAGCTGCTTGCAGAACAACATGGTGGACTGCAATTTTTTTTTTGGCACCATGTTTGTGCAGTTGGTGATCAAATCAATGATGGATATCAGTGCTTACAAACACAATGGAATAAGAAAAGAATGTAAAAAAATAGAAGTACCAAATCTATGGACCCTATCATCTGTATGTATGTTAACAGGAGGGGGGATGGGTTTACTTTATTTTGCCTCTCAAGTTGTTTTGTGGGATAGCTGTCAAAAAGATGAGCGTACCATTTGCTACAACACCTACATTTCATTCATATAGTCAACATGAACTATGGTCTTCATTTTAAAGTAGATCTTTACCCGGTCACTGTCACTTTTATTGGATGGTTCAGTGTTGTATGTGAATAAGATAAAACGAAAAAAGAAATGCTTCCAAAAATAGAACAAGAAATTTTGAATACTCTCATTTTATATAAAACCTGCACACGGTTAAAAAATGCAATATTGTTTGTAATAATTGTCCTCTCTGTATGGAGGACTCAGAACAGCTGTATCAGCACTGTACACATTTAATACACTCAGCAGATCCAGGTACTTCCTTAACCTTCTGCAGCACAATATAAATGTACCAGCCAATTACACATTAAACTTTGCTTCCAGTATTCAGGTATAATTCTTTATTAATAAAATGTAAAAATCAAGGCTATGATTAGTTGTGGCAGCCAATTGAAAACATCAAAAGTGTTTCCTTACTAAAAAATATTCCAAACCTGAATTAGATGTATCATGAATAGTTTAATTTGGCTTTTAACAGAGGTAAACGCATTACGAAGAGAGTATAGAAATATTTTTTTGTGTGATTTCTAAAAAAGTATTTTTCTAACAAACTATTTCCATTTGTTCTACTTAATATTCTGACCATAAAGACGCTAATACAAGGCTGATCTTTATTATTATGCAACTAAAACTAACAACTAGAAATCAGTTTTTACTGGTATGGCATCATGTTATATAGTAAAAAAAAAACTTTATTATTGTTCCCATTAATTTTTAATTTCGTAAGATATTCAAATTTCAAATATACCAAAAGATTACCCCGGTTCTTATTTATAAGTGATCCATGCCAATTACTGGTTATTTTAACTGTACTTGTGGAAGCTGCTGGGAGCAGAAAACTTTGTTAGGCTTGGAAGAACAGAGCCTCTAGGGGGTGCTATGGCTTGCACATTAGTAGTTTGAGCCCTGAGAAGGACTAAGGAGCCGAATCTAAGCAGCAGCCTGATTTTCTCTAGAGCCTCTAGTGGAGAGATCAGGAACAAAGCAAGGGGTCAACTAGAAATCCGGAAAAAAGACACCAGTGACATGGGGATCATTGCAGAGACAGGGGAACACAGGAAGCAACAGAAGACACGGGGGCCAACAGACATACAGGGGAACACAGGAGACACAGGAGGAATGGGGTCACCGCAGACACAGAGGAACAGTGGAACAGCACAAGGGAACTGGCAGGGAAATAACAGACTGGGAAACAAAGGGTTAACACAGGAGCTGGACTGGAAAAAGCACTTAAGGAAATACTCAGCAGAGCTGGGGGGCACGGCACTAGTGGAGACATGTTGCACGAAAGCTGAGTGCTGTGTCTGAGCCAGCTAAATAGCCAAGGGCGACAAGGAGAACGTGAGGGGCAATATTGATTAGATTTGGAAGAACAGGTGCAGTTGACGGCAGAACTGCCCATATGTGCAAGAGAGAGGCACCGTCACTTTTTAACAAAGTGGAGGTCAATGTAACAAACTGCATGCAGATAACTAAATTTACACATGGCCATGGTGAGAATCTTCCAACAGCAACAGTGCAGCCAAATGCAATTTGAGAACTGCACTGAGATTCATCATAGCTGCATCTCAAAAATGTTTCCCAACCCCTCTTATTCACCTGAAAGAAAATGGTTGGGATCATGGTTAAGTCTGCGGCAGAATGCTGCTACTCACTTTAGGTCTTAAATTGACTCATTGTCATTGGCGTCATTGGAGACATCCTGGGTAGTAAAATCTAACCACAGATTTCATATTTATCTAAATTTTCTGAGACATGTCTGACCGTATGAGATTTATTCATATTTTGGCAAAAGCTCATTTATATATTTTTATTGGCACTGATTGCAGGATCAATGCAATGTAATGTAATGGATTTCAGTGTGACATAAAGAAAATGGCTTGACCAGGGTAGCTTAGATCTTTGCCCCCTTTTCTCCTGAATATACTCCCCCCACTTAACACACTTTCCCCCACATCAAATTTTTCTGCACATAAAATTTTTCCCACACCTAAAAAACCTTTTTCCGCCCTTACATTTCCCACACTTAATTCTTCACTCCCCCCCCCCCCCCCCACCCCCTATTGCTTACCAGCCTCCCCTCCCTTTTAAAAACACATGGACACCTGCTTGGTATTAAAATGGCTGGCAAGTTTATTTAACAAAGATAAACTTTTTAATTTACCATAAATAACAATAATACCCTAAATAACATATATTTTACATGAACAAACATATAAATAACCACATTATCACAATATTACAATATTAACATAACACTAATATTTCAGATTTGCTAACATACCAAACTTTTCTTAATACTTATAAGAAAATAATATAATAAATCACTGTAAACCAAAACCCTTTGTTTAAACACTGTGCTCTATTGGACTATTTCAAACTTCAACTCCAGTTTTTTTACTCCAAGGCTGCAGGCCTAGAAAAGGTAAAGTCCACTCCACCAAATGTCATTTACCATTTTGAACCACACTGGCTCCTAGCCGCCCAGCCCTGCCTCAGGGGCCCCAGCATAACACCATTAACGGGCACCCTACCACTGGGTTACCTTTCCAAATGACCAATGGGACTCTTACCCTGCTAGCCCCAACCGCCACAGCGCTTAGGCGGGATACCTCCTCATACCTGAGTGCTCCTCCACACCCGAAAAGCCTGCTGCACCCAATCCTGCAAGCTTAAAAACCACAAGTCAGTGACTATGGCATTAAGGTGTACCCCATCCCTGTGCAGGAACTTTACTGTATCTTCTTCCAGCTCCCGATGCCTGAGGACTATACCCCCATTCCTGCCCACTTCTTTATTCACATTGATCCAGGCCTTGTTCAGTTTTTCTTCTGAGCGTACCCTCCTCCAAGTAGTTCTGGCCACAATGTCTGACCAGACAAAAATAACCCCACTATGACCACTACATCTGGATGACGATCCAGTTCCATAAATCACCTCATCTCTGGCACCACCCTGCTCCACAGCATGCCACGAACTCCTAACCACTGAACCGTAGCATCCTCTCAGGGTAAACTCAGCTGTCTGGCGTCCGGCCGGGCTTCCGCTCTTCGGGCACCCCACCACACATAGGAGTGGCCTAGTATCCAAATTAAACAATGGCGCCCTCCTGTAACAAAACAAAAAGATAACAAACTCCATTCAGAATTGCCCCACCCTTCCATTAGTGTCTGGAAGACCCCTCCCCTTCAACACTTCAACCCCCCCTCATTAGAGCAGCTGGGGCCGCACATATAACTGGAATCCACTTGATTCCCACTGTCCAATCCTCTGAATCACTTCGTCCCCCAAGCCCCATCTCGCTGCCTCTGTGGCTGCCCCAATCCAAAAGCAGTGGGACAAATAGCCCCCAGGGTCCTTACCCATGCTCACCAAACACTTTCTAAAAACTTCGGTAAGGTGAAAACGGGACAGGAATGACCCATTTTCATGCACAAACACTGGACCCCTGGATGCGAGGCCTCTGCTGGAGAAAATCACTCACCGCTTTTACCGGGCAAACCAGGGACCCCTCTATTCGGAACAGATGTACACAAAACCCCTTCCCCAACTGATCAGTCTTGGACTGGTGAATCAATACACTCACCTGCTCCGGAGGCCATGTGACGTCCTAAAACAGCACCCCCCCAGCTCGGTCCCAAGCCAGACTGACCAATTCCCCAATCCTCATGGCCCCAAAGAATGCAAAAACAAATGCCGCTTTACAGAGCAATATCACAAATGAACCCCCACATACCCCCTTCAAACTGTGCAATAACTCCCCCAGTAGCATAAACGACAATGCCTCCTGCTGTCTGAGATCCTTCTAGCCCTCCTAAAACTCTTTAACCGCCTGTCTCACTAAAAATTATTTAGTAACATCCCTCACCCCTTGCAACCTAAAAAAAAAGCCATACTTGCCAGCTTTCCCCCAGCCACAGAACCCTTTTGCAAAATCCTGCGCTAACCAAAACAAAAGCAAATGCAGCGACTCCACCCCCCGGCCTACCATCCCCTAAACTTCTGCATAGGTCCTCGCACTCCCCCCAAACTGTTGAATAAGCCTTCTCACTCACTGACCATCAAATCATCCCACCAAATATTCCTAAACTAGTGTCCACAACACTTCCGGGCAAGGCTCCCCGCGTTGCTCCGCCGCCAGTGCGTGACACCTGTTCCACTGGAAACGAGACAAGGCATCAGCAAGGACAACCTGCACCCCAGGAATACGTCTTGCATACAAGTAGATTTTTTTTGTAAACTTTTCAACACTAAATGCCGCAACAGCCTAACCGCTGGCCTTGACGATACATAAAGACTATTATTAGCTTGCACCATGCCTAGGTTGTCACAGTGAAACCTCACTTTCTTGTCCGCCAAGGCCTCGCCCCACAACTTGACTGCTACCACGATCAGGAAAAGCTCAAGCACCACTAGGTTCTTCACCAGCTCCACCTCCACTGCCACACCCCTGCACACCATTTACCCTCAAAATATGCACCAAAGCCTGTCGAGCCCGCCGTGTCCGTGTACAAATCCAAATTCATCAATGTCATCGGTTCTTCCAGCCACAACGATTTACCATTAAACTAATTCAGAAAAACTTTCCATACCTGTAAATCTGCCTTCACATCCCTAGACAATAGCACGAAATGGGACGGCAGTTTTACACCTGCTGCCAATCTCCTACAGAAGATCCCACCCATGCGCACCACCCTACACCCAAAATTCAACTTACCTAACAGGAATTGGACCTTCCTCAGGTGCATTTTTTTCTGGCACAAGCATCGATCACATCTGCCCATATAGCCCCCAACTTATCTTAAGGCAACCTACTCTCCATAAGCTTAGAGTACAACTCAATCCCCAGGAAGGTAATAACCGACCCGGGGCCCTTTGTTTTTTCCCCCGCTAGCAAGACTCCAAAATGGTCAGTCACATGCTGTAATGTCCCCAACAAAACTCTACAAACTGAACTGTCTGGTGGCCCTATTAACAGAAAATCATCCCAATAGTGGATGACTGAATCCACTAAATTGTTCAAACAAGGCAATCAAAATTGAAAACCCATCGGCAGGCACCTGTCAACAAAATATGCCCCCTGCCATTTGCAACCTAAAAGCCGAACGCACTCATGATGTACTGGTAACAAGCGAAAAGCGGCCTCTATGTCTGCCTTTGCCATTAACGCACCCTTTCCATAGTGCCTCACCCAACTGCATCCAGTGATGTGTATGCTACCGAGTACAGCTCCGGATCAGTTTCATCATTTACCATAACCCCCCGCGGGAACGATAAATGATGAATCATGCAAAACTTACCTGGCTCCTTTTTAGGTACCAGACCCAACGGCGACACTACCAGGCCTTCCATTGGTGGTACGTCAAAGGGGCCACTCATCCTACCTAAAACTACCTCCTTCGCCAATTTTGCAGACACCCCCCCGACATCATGTTCCACAACCGCCATATCCCAAGCTCCCCCCCTCGTGGACCCCCCTTGAACCCCCCCTTGAACACAAACATTAGCAACATTAAAATGACCCCCCCTGGACCCACACCCAACAGTATACACCCTCCCAACTCTCGCTCAGCCTGGGGGCTGCGCCCCCCTGGCAGCCACAGCCACCCCCTTTCTCCTTCTCTGCTGGGACCCCGCAGAACACGGTGGCCCAGCTGCAGGTGGGGCCTCCCCTCTTAAGGCCTCACCTGCTGGTAAGAGGGACTGTGCTCCCTGGCAGCCGCAGCCCCTTTTCAGAGCTCCCCTGACGAGGGAATTCCTTCTCATCCTTTGCCAGGCCTTGGCCCTGGCAGGGTCCCTCTGGGGGGCTCCCAAAACAGCGCTGAGCTCTGGCGAAAAGTTCTGGGCTCAAGCGCACCGGAGGCCGTAGCCCCCCTGCACTAACTACCTGGGACTCACTAGCAAACCCCCCAATAGCCTCAGCCACCCTAGCCTGCAACCAGGCCTCACCCTGTGAGGCCGCAGCAGCCCTGAGCTGATCCATCAGGATGTAAAAAGATGCCATGCTGATGTTCCTACCTGCAAATTTTTCTTCCCACAAAAAACTGTCCCTCACTTCCGTTGAACCCACTACTGAACCCCTCCACTCTCCTTCCCCCTTACTTCCGACTCAGCCCCCTAACAACCTCCTTCTTTCTCTCCTCCACTTACACTTAACCCTTACCACACTTGCTGGAGGCTGCCTTCACACTCCTGTCATGCCTGCCCTACGCCTATTCCCTGCTGCGGGCCTCCCTTTCTTAGAATACAGTGTAATAAATTATTAGGCTTAATAAGGTTCTCACATACCAATCATATTATAAAGGATCAAAATTCAAAATGTTGTTCTTTGATTTAGCTGTCACAATCCTTCTGCAAGTAGAGCTGTCATGTGTAGAACTGCCATTGCTGATCTTGAAAATGTTATTTTCCTGGTTTGCCTGGCATTATTACTTCTATATAGTTGGATTTAGCCTATGAAGACTTCTATTGTTGTTATGCAAAAAAAAGGAAAAGCCTACTCTGAAAATATGAGGCACAGATTATTTTTGAGCAGTCGTAATGTGTAAACCATAGGGTGGGCCAGTGGGTAAAAATAACAAATTTGACATTTTGTTAAACCTTTTACAAGCAAGTACAGATAGTCCCCGGGTTAAGGACATCCAACATAGAGACACCTCCTAGATACGAACGGGGCTTCCAACAGTATTTGGAAGTGGGGAGGGGGCAGTTTGTATGACTTGCAGAAGAAATCTTTTGCTAAACAGATGAGGTTGTTGGTGATCTTAGGGGGGTGAGCTCTTCTGCCGCCTTTTGTAACTCTTTAACCACCTGAGCGTTACACTGAGGTCTAGATTTCTGTACCAAAAGTGTTCCACTGTTTTCCATGAAATTTTTTTTTTAAATTGTAGACCTGTAACTTACAGAAATATGTCCGAACAGGGTGCAAATTTGCAAAATTTTCATTACATAACGTACCTGTTCCAACATACATACAAATTCAACTTAAGAACAAATCTACACTCCCTGTCTAGTATGGAACCCAGGGACTACCTGTATTGCAAATAGTATGAAGTTACAATTTCCTTCCTCAGTTTCTTTGAATTTATTAATGTAAAGTTTTCTTGGAGGCCAAATTCAGTTGGGTGTTTGTCATATCTAAAGGGTAGACAGTGTTTTTTACACATTTGTCATGCACTGGTTGCAATACATCATGAGATATCTGATCCCCTTTTGTCATACTCCAAAAAAGTGGACATAAAGCCTATAGAAGCTGTTCATCGCTGCATGGAAAACCTCAAAAATAGCACTGCAGGCAAACGTCTGTGCAAAAAAAGAATTCAACCAATTAATTTCAATGAGAAGGTTTTGCTGTAAAAAAAAAAAAAAACCCCGTCTGAACTTAGCCTTAGTTTGACATAAAAAATCATAGGTTTTATTTGGACTTTTTAAATCAGGTATCTTCCAGTTGTCTCCTGGTGTACAAAATAAAAGCCTACAACATATATTGATTTCACTAAAGCAGACTTTATTTCGGTATGAACTAACATCAGTATCATACAGATAAGTGTGAACGATGTCACATTTCTAAGCTTGTACTCTTTGTTTTGGCCTCCAGATATGAACCTATTTTTGTAAAGATGCTTCACAATAAATTAGCAGTCTACGTGCTGAAATCCCTCAAGTGCATTTCCTTTAACGTGGAAACAAATGCAGACTGAGAGGTAGCAAAGCTGCATCCAACAAGAGTGAGTGTGACGGAATTGGGAAAGGCTGCTTGTTTCACTTAATAGCGTTAGTTAATCCACTGGGTTATAAAAGTGGAAAAAAATTAAGCAAAAGTTTACAAAAATCACCAGGAGGCATTAAACGTGTGACAGGATGAGCTGGGAAGAGGCTAAGGGTTCCTAGGAACATGACTATTCTGCTAATCTGCAGGTATTGCCAGGACCAGGTAATAATCTCAGGGTTTGTTAGACCTCACTTTCTGCTTCTAATGGGGAAAGTCTATTGGTTGGCTTGGATTTTTGTGAACAAAATATTGGATGTTGTAAAAATCTGAAGCACAGGCGGAGTCTGCCAATCGCATACATGGTAAGATATATGTGATACAAATGTCCATGTTTTTTATTTATCAGTATCAATGTATCAGCCATTGATTACCAAACACTTAAAAACTTTCTCAAGCAGTGAATATATTGGATAGTTACATAGTTAGGTTGAAAAAAAAAAGACTCAAGTCAATTCAGGTCAGCCTCAGGGAAAATATATAAACATACTGAACCTGCATATTCTAGATAGGAAATATATATATACAGTGGTACCTCGGTATAAATCCGCTTTGGAATAAGTCCAACTTGGTATAAGTCCTGTTTGGAGACAAACATTTTTCTTGGTATACAACCTTTGTGCTAGAACTTGTATGGGTCAAATTTAGTCATAACACATTAATCATTTTCCTTTTATTTCTTATGGGAAAAATTTGGTAAAAATCCTGTTTGGATTAAGTACTTATACCAAGGTATATATATATATATATATATATATATATATATATTGTATCAATGTATTGTATTATATATTGTATCAACAATCTCTGATGCCCTTCTAGAATTTTATACACATTGATATTCTATTGATTTTGTAAAAAAAACAATTTATAAAACATGCTACTTAAAGCAAAACTACCTACTGTTAGAACCTATTCCACATTTTCACATTTTCACAGACCTTACACTGAAGAATCCCTTCCTTATCTGGAGATTAAACTCTTTTTTCTTCAGATGCAAAGTGTGCCCTCTTGTTCTTTGCAAATATTAGTATACAGGGTGATCATATCCCCCTTAAACGTCTCTTCTCAAAGGAGAATAGATTCAGTTCAGCTAATAGCTGAGCTCCTCCATGGCTCTTATCATTTAGTTGCCCTTCTTTGCACTCTTCAGTTCGAGAGAACCTTTTTATGAACTGCTGCACAAAACTGGACTGCATATGCCAGATGAGGTCTGACTAATATTTTGTACAACCTAGTGCTTTGTTTACTTAAATGCATTTACTAGCTGGATTGTGTGACCTGAAATGTATTATTTAAATTTATTGCGAATATACATTTACTGCACAAACAGAAAAAAGTGTACCTGTCCCTTTACCGGTGCTCCAGTCTATACCTATATTAGCAGTGGAGGTGTACACCTATGTGGATACAGGGTTTATGTGATAATTATGTAATTGCTTTGCTTACGAAATATTTAGGACAGCGGTCACCAACCGGTGGTCCGCTGCTGTAGTCCCGAGTGGGGTCAGGAGAAAGACCCTGATGGGGGATGCACCATCCAGAGCAGCAGACCATGTCCCTGGTTCGGATCACAGGCTCAGGGAATGGGGCAGGTTGTCTCTGGACACAACCCGCCCACTCTCCCATCCTTGGCTCAGACCTGCGATGGGAGAGTGGGTGAGTTCTGGCATCATGACGTCTCTATGACATCACTATGGGGGAAGTTTCTTCCAATTTTTAATGACACCCAGCGGGGTCGGGACTCGAGAGCCAGTAAATTTAGTAGTCCGTGGGTCCGAAAATGTTGGAGACTACTGATTTAGAAGGAAAAATACTGAGCTGTTTGATGGAAGGAAAACTTTGATGTGGGTAAAGTTTCAAAAAAAAAGGACTATTGAGGACACGCACAGTTAGTTTATTACCAACTATATTGTTGACCATCTATATATTGCTAGTACAGTGTTATAACAGGTTAGTCATTGAGTCAGTAGGTTGGCCTAGAAATCCAACTTAATTCGGAGTAGGGATTCATTACTTTTTTAAACAGTTGTACAATCTTAATTTGACACGTTATGGTCCGCTTCTTCAGGAAATTGTATTGAGATCTATAAATTATCTACAAATCAATATTTGAGAACAAAATAATACATATAATTTGTTAAGTATTGTCTATGTGTCAAATATGATTGAGATTGTACAACTGTTGTAACTATGTGAAAAATTTCTTAAAATGTTTTTAATCATTCAAATAAAATGCTTTTTAACTAAATTGTAGCCTAAATAGTCCCATATCCAATGTAATTTTTTTTTCACTAAATACTTTGGCAAAAATCTGTCTTTTGTTCTTCTCCTATTTAATTCATTATCAAGAACACCCTCATTGTTGGTGGTGAAGAGCAGATCTAGCCAAGGAGTCATCTTCCTCACCATAAATTTTGAATAGCTTAGATTCTGAGCTCAGTATTTATTAACTCAGCTAATCCAACCAATGGGCGTTGACAGCCATCATCATCCACCAGCTGGACTTGCCATAAGGTTTAGCCAATCCAGCCAGGATGACGGAGCTTTCAGAGCTCGAATTCTGGGTTCCAGTCCAAAGGGCGGAATAGCTCTGGTTGAAGTTTGGATTTGAGTCCAATCAGATCTATTTGACCACCACTAGTTTTAATGTACAAAGGCTGAGTAACTGATCCTAAATTGACTTGAAAGCATGCAGGAAACTGTTCTGGCAAAAAAAAAACTGGGACTCCCATGGCTGCACATAACAAAATTACCGGTAACTATGACTTTCAGCTCACCACTAATCTGAGTTCTGGCCAGTTAGCGCTAATAAGCCAGTAATTTCATTTTAGCAGCACCAGCCTTGGAGAGATTTACAAGCAATTTGTTCATTATCTATGATTGTAGTGAGGATGTTTCTTGTCATTTCAAATGGCTTCTTCTTGTCCATTATCTACAAAATGATAACTTTTCTGGAGTGATTTAGAAAAACTTCATCCTATGGGAATTAATTGTTCCCAGCACTATAGGAGTTAAGCGGTATCTCCAGCACTACTCTGCTGTCTTATCACTGATCTGGAGGGAGCTATCTGTCCTTTTCCAGGCTTAACATCTGCCATACATCAGAATATTCATGTGCAACACTGACAGGGAATATTAAGGTTGTTTGTACAGATCCACTCTGTGTCAATGTATGGGGCAATATATACAACACAAAACACCACAAATAAATATGTGCAGAGCACTGAGCAAACAAGAGATATATGTCCTGTTTGCTGTGTTCCACAAATAGGCTTGAGGAACAAATCTTATTAAACTACAGTTGACATTTAAAAATCCAGCAACCTCCGGACCTGAGGAGTGAGCAGGCAGCAGGGACGTCTCAACGTGTATTTAATGTAGCAAGCAAGACAGCTGTTTCTGCAGAACAGCGCCATCAAAACATAAGTGGCCAAACAGTATACTACAGTCCCTGTATTAAAAATGCGATCCGAAATTCAACTGAAGAAACAGGATTATCGATGGCCGGATTTTCAATTGTCAACTGTAGGGAAAAAAGAACTACAATATGCAATTATTCAAGAAATATAGCTAACAAACCATACACAAGTTTAAAGGGCTTAACTGTAAGCTGATATTTTGAGACATTTCAATACATTACATGTTCCATAACTTCCTTTAAAATCATTATTAGTGTATACCTTTCTCTGTAAGAATATGTGAACATTTTGCACTTCCATTTTAGCCAGTAGGTGGAGCTCAATACTCCTTTTCCCATTTTTATGTTTTTTTTTTATTCTTTTTTGAAAAAATCCATTTACTTACGAAGCTCAATAGTTCAGTAGTGATGCATCCCTCCCAACTCCTATATGTGTTCAGATTTTTTGAATATACATGTGCCTAAAATTGCTAATTTTAGCTATGGCCTCAGATTGCATCTGTAAAAATTGTTATTAGGAAGAACTTTTACAGGTCTGATATGGTTTTTTTTTACCACAGTGACAATAGAATAACAAGATGGGCTGGGTCCCAGGTTTGAATCTTGGCCAGGACATTATCTGCATGGAGTTTGCAAGTTTTACCCATGTTTGCTTGGGATTCCTCTGGGTACCCCGGTTTCCTCCCACAATCCAAAAACATGTCGTTAGTTTATTTGGCATCCCCCAAAAAATTGACCCTAGACTGTGTTAAAGACATGTGACTATGATAGGGACATTAGATTGTGAGCTCCTTTGAGGGAGAGCTAGTGACATGACTATGGATTTGTACAGTGCTGCGTAATATGTTGGCGCTATATAAATACTGTGTATTGATACAGCGCTCATTAATTCACCTGCCACTGTGAATGATCACAAAGGATCATTTTCAGAAACAGTAATCTGGCATCTTTATGGGGCTTTAATCAGGATAGAATGAACAAACCACAATTTACAGCTTTGCTATCTCGTTTCTTTTTCCCTCTACGGAATTCTGACCATTTTATTTTAAAGTTAATCTAACACATCTAATCCTATGCAAACATAATATTTTTCCTGAATGAATTGCAATACATCTCACCTAAGTTAAGTGTAAATTCTCCAAATGAGCATCACCATTGCGATGCATTACATAAAAATTCCATTGTAGCATTCTTTTTTCCATTTATAAAAAAACATTACATAAACATTGCATTACATACAAATTCCATTGAAGATTTTTTTTTCATTTATAATAAACAACAGAAAATGTAATTTTTCCAATATTTTAGTATTTCATGCTAAATAAAACCTAGGAAATAAAAGTGAAATATTGCAATTGTAAAAAATAAAAAAGCGAAAAGGTACACAACCAAAACATCTTAGATTCTAAAAGAATAGTCTGGGATTAAGAAGGATTTAGACTCTGGGACTTAATGGGTTAATTACTTGAGCTCTCATGTGTTTATGTCCCTCATTGACCAGAGCAATTTTCACATTTCCACTTTGAACCTATTGGTTTAGCAATAACTTTGTCATTAATTAAGGAAGACCCTACATTCCATCCAATGTCCGCTTTATTAGTAGGAATCCCCTTCTCCATTTTAAATCGCTGGGAAAAAAACCTGCAGAGGGATAAAGGTGAATGAAATAATCTTCTTTCTCCTAGCTGTAGAGTTGTGAGGTTATTTCATGATCGGGAGCACTCAGCTTTACATAGAAGAGTTATGTCACTCTCATCAAACAAGGATAGGGTACACATATCAGATAACTGTTTTTCTTTTACAGATATTGTTTTTTTATCCATTA
>NC_092859.1:138639337-138670977 GCF_032062135.1 Pyxicephalus adspersus | reverse complement strand
TACGAAGGTCGGGCTTAACGGCTAGGTGGTTAAGAGAGTACCTAAAAAATGTAATTATTTTTATAGTATTTATTGTCAGAGAATAGTGAATGAAGAACAAAGCTTGCGACAATAGACTACCAGCTGCTGTGTCAAGTTCAACTCCACAATGGCCATTTGACTATTTTCTTAATTTCTCCCACTACTCAGGAGGAGTGCCAGATTCTTGAAAATTCCGGGATTTTTTTTATACTTACCTTCACACACAGGCCAGCCTTCCTCTCGCAGCACCGCGGACATCTGGCCCAGTCCCGGAGAGCAGGCAGCAAGAGCTGTTTCTGCAGAACAGTGCCATTAAAACATAAGTGGCCAAACAGTGTACTGCAGTCCCTGTATTGAACATGCGATCTGAAATTTATGCCAAAAAAACTGAAGGATCCGGATTATCGATGAACGGATTTTTGATTGTCAACCTGTACTGAACAAAAACCTAAATGCATATTTTTTATGGCAATGATAATAATTAATGAGCAATGAAAACGTTTACAAATTAATAGAAAAAAATAGAAATATAAAAAACTGCTGAAGAAAAAAAGCAAGAATTTAGCAGGAGCTAATTAGGGTTTAAAAGGCATTAAATAGAACACATTTGTAATATATATATTATTTATATACATATTGGAGGATGGTAACAGCAGATCAAAGGTCACCCCTTCAATCGCCACATAAATAAATGAGAATGACACTTCTACACAATGCATGGAAGTATGATTTACTCCGGAACTATTGCAGCTGCTGTGATATAGAAAAAGCCCTGGCTATCAAAATAGCAGCTCAAATGCAGGAAATGAAGACCAGGACATAATAATAATGCCCTAGGATCTCTGTTGAAGTCTTTTAGGATTTAATTCCTAGGTTCAAGGTCTACAACATTGCTTGTGTCATTGTAGATCACTTTGCTTTACTCAGATTGGCAGTAATTTCAACCCAAAATGGCACTGAGCTGTTGTTTTTAGATGCTGTCATCTACAGAGCTCAGTAGCTCATGTTAAAATTTACCAAGAAACAGGACAACAAATCCGTTATTCTTTTTCTTAAAAAAAACATTTTTCTATATAGCTCAGGCTTCGACCATTTTCTTCAGAGCAAATAGATCCCCTACACCTGTAATGAAGGTACTACCTGCTTGTTACTACTATTGGTTAATTTTCTGTAGAAAAGATAGGTAGCAAACTATATTTACTTACCAGCTGATATTGAATCCCATGTTCAGCATAGGTGGCTCAGTGGTTAGTGCTCTTGCCTTTTGTAGCCTAGACTCTATCTGCATGGAGTTTGTTTGATCTCCCAGTGTTGGGGTGGGTTTCCTTCGGGAAGTCCGGTTTCCTTTCCAAAAATTTGCAGTTAGTTGATTGGCTTCCCCTTAAATATTGACCTTAGGCTGTGTTAATGACATATGACCGTGGCAGGGACATTAGATTGTGAGCTCCTTTGAGGGACTCCTTTATGGACTTTGTAAGAGGGCTAATATGTCCGTGCTATAATAATGCAAGGTAATAATAAGTGTGTCCCAACTAACGTTTCCCCTTCAACATGTGCACCTGACGATGGGCATCACAGGTAATGTGTTATGTATATGAAGTGCATGCATGGAGTTTGGTTGGAGAATACTTACTGTCCTTTCTGGTCTCGGTCCAGCCATGGATAAATAAATCTATTAAAAGTAAATAATCAATGGATAAAATTACAACAATTTGCAAGATATACTTGGATAATTAGCTTGTCATAGCCACCCATATAATTACTGACGCAAACCATATACAAGGAATCGATGTTGTAAAACTGCCTTAACTTTATAGGCCAATGCTTCTGAATTAATGTCAAAAGAACTGAAATGTTCAGGAAAATATCATCAGACAGTCACATAACCATTAGGTGACAATCACAAAGCTAGGTAAATGGAGTATGGGCAAATTAAATGTGTTTATTGGTGCATGCTGGTAGTGAAATTTGCATTACTGGTATTTCTAATAGTAGAATGAGAAGCTAGAAATGGGGCAGTGAATGGAAAATATAACACATGAGTTGTCCCCAGCTCTACTCTATATAGAGTGCTATGTGCAATGTATTTAGAAATAATTGACTATGACTGTGGTAGGGTCATTAGATTGTGAGCTCCTTTGAGGGACAGCTAGTGACATGACTATGGACTTTGTACAGCGCTGCATAATATGTTGGTGCTATATAAATACTGTATTATAATAATAATAATTCTAAATTATTATTAATATTTATTAAAATTATTAAATATTATTAATGATTCATCTAAATAATAGGGTATCTATTAATAAAGCAAGGAATCTGACATCCCCTCAAGAGAATTAATTAATGACATTTAAACACATAGACCTTGAAGATTGCTATGAGGGAATGTTCAGGGGAATGTCAGATTCCTTTTTTTATAAATAGTCCTTGGTAATAATTGTGCTGCAAAGAGGGTGCATTACAATTAGAAAAAAGAAACTTGACTGCAACCCATACAGGTGCTACTAGTACAACAATTATAAGATTGGGATCAGTTTAACATTTTAAAAAAGTAATGTTGGCTATATGGCCAAACCCTGTTGTGGTTGATTTACTAAAGTGAATTTCCTTTGTGAATTTCCTTTATGCACCCTTTAAATTTGTTAATTAAACCATTTAAAGTCTTCTGTTGTATCTGGGTAATAAATGCAAATTACATGTCTATCCTGCAAAAAAAAAAATTAAGAACATTGAAATAAGAGACTACAAAGATTATTTTGATGTTCAGAAGTATTTATTTTTTCTAATGTTGTATAGATATCTTTTATCTGCTCGCATATGATCAGCCATACTTTTCACTCCTAGTATCCTAATAGCTCATAACAATGACCTAAGAGAATGCAGAACTTGAAGCAGGTCAAATGCTGCTCAGAAGAAGGTCAACTGCACTTGTCATTGAATTCTGAATGATCTCAGAAGCATCTCATACTGATGTTCAACTGATGACACTAACACAAGCCCAAAACTTAAGCACAATTCTATCAAGTAGGGGGAGATCTTTTACTTGGTATAGGTAATAGATTTGCCCATTTTAGCTAAACTGTAATTAGTTGCTTTTGTGACCTGTAGGAAAGTTACCCATTTGCTTCTTTGTAAACTAATTTCATTGGGATGTTCATAAATTCACAATGGAAATTGATTTTACTGTTTTAATGGATAAAAAAGAAGTACACTAGAGAATAGTAAGATTGTAAGCTCTTCAGGGCAGGGTCCTGTCCTCCTTCTGTGTCACTGTCTGTATCTGTCTGTCATTTGCAACCCCTATTTATTGTACAGCACTGTGTAATTTGTTGGTGCTATATAAATCCCATTTAATATTAATAATAATAATAATAATAATAATAGTAAACCAAGCTTTCTTCTTCATACCTAATTCAAGTTATCTATTCCAAACACATCTGATAAATTTACTCAATACAATATACTGCATAATACAGATTTTACTAAACATGTGTATGGAATTTAAAAATCTCCTTTTTGGGATTAGTGTATCAATTTGTATTCAATTGCATTACAATTTGTTCACTTCAGAACACAAAGAAGGTCATCAGCTTTGCTGCAGTACAGACGGCAGGCCGGCCTCAAGGCTCGTTCTCTTCTGTTAGCAGTTTAGCAAATGTCTAAGAAGTGCCTGACCCAAACCTGCACAGAAGGCCACTGGCATTTTTCTTAAAGTGTAAAAGGTCAACAACATTTTTAACAATTGCAGGTTGTACAGGTGCAGGAAAAAGGAGACTGGGGCAGTAATGACTTGCCTGTTGGGAATATGTACTAACAGCATGGTCCAGAACTGCATTTGAAACACGTTTCACCCGTCTTATATTATTGTGGCATCTTTCATGAACTGCCTTCTGTAGGTCACATCTTATCATTTCAGCAGGAATGTAGTCTGTGGTCTTAGTACAGATTTTATTGGGTATTCCACTCTATGGCTGAATACAACTTCACCATGTATGGCTTGGATGGCAATATAAACTAGCTTTTAATACATTTTAGATGATTAATCTATCTTCAAGCATTCTGCATTGGATTTATTTTTTATTTCCAGGTGATCTTAATAAAATTTTAAGCTGGTGGTATTAGGAGATGCTGTGCGCCATTGCAGTATCAAACACTGTTTATCCTGTCCAGCAATGACACGTGCAGCAGCAAGGAGAACAAAGAAATAGCAGTAGCCCCTGTTTCCCTTTAGCCGTGCAGCCTGAGATCAGAGGTGTAGTATGGCAGGCATGGGTGGGAACACATACATGCCCACTCCTATTTTGCAAAGAATGCATTGGTAGTCAGCGGCTTTGGCAGGTCTGCCCCCCCGCGGGGTAAGTAGAAGTACCCTGCTGGGGGCGCACCGGCCAGAGCCGCAGACCATGTCTCCCGTATGGAATTGCAGGCTCAGGGTGGTAGGCCGGTTGTCTCTCTGAAGATAACCTGCCCACTCTCCCATCACAGGTCTGAGCCTGCGATGGGAGACTGGGCAGGTTGTGGCATCATGATGTCACTCTAGGGGAGGTTTCTCCCCTTTGTGTGAAACATAGGCTGGGGTGTAGTGGGGCGGGCACACTCGCCATGGATAGTACTGTAATCCTTCTTCTTTTTTTATGGCCACACCCCTGCCTGAGATACTTTATCGACATCCCCAGCTCACACTCTGAGGCTGTGCACAGCTAAAGGGGATTTTAGAGGCAGATTATCCTGCACTGACATTGGCTGCTAATTCTTTCTAGCCTTTCCCCTCCCAGTCACCAGTGTCCGACCTTTTGCCTGTGACCCCCAACTCAGCTCTTTGCGCTTTGTCTTGCCCTTGTGTACCTTGTCTTACCTGTGTATGACCTCTTGTTCTGTATTCTGGACTTGTCTCTGTTGGAAACCTGGTACTCCTTAATCTGTGGGCTACTGGTCCTCTGTTAGTCCTCCCCCAGATACCATCCCTTGCGCACTCCTGGGGGCAACCATGTGCTGAGACAGTGCAAGCAGTCTCAGGAGGCTAAGCGAGGGCTTGCTATAGGTGAAGAGTGCTGTGTTAGATTGGGGGACTGATGTCTGGTAAACACTGTTGCTGGACCAGGGTGACTTTCCGTCCCGTGACTTCCTCGTAAGCAAACTCAGATGACTACCACTCCTAGCCTAAGAGTAATTCTCATGGGGGATGCATAAATATAGATGGTAACTCAATAAGTTCCTGGTACTCAGCCAGTGGAATGCTCGCTGTTTCACTGAGGGTTTGGTGAAAGTTGTACTTGAAGACCTATAGTGCCAGAATCCTTTACTTCTGCATCACCATTTCTCTGGATTTGTGCTTTCTGAACCCCGCTTGCTGTTTTATGGTCATTACCCCTCAAGTCATCAATATGACAGCTTTAACCACAGAAAGCAAAACTCTTGGGGACCACAGACAATATCAGTGACTAGTCCTTTGCTTTGTGCCTTGGTTTATTTTTGGACACAACTTCCACAGCTCAGGTTCTCTTTAATTATGACTTTGTATGGTAAACATTATTTTTTTACACACTATAGCTGCTGTATACTAGGTAGAAATAGGAAGTAATTCATGCTGACTTCTACAATTACAGATATGACTTCCTTGAAGGTGACTATTGCCATTACCTCCATGGCTCAATTAAAAAAAATTATTAAATTTATATATCTTTTTTTATCAAATGCATGATAAAAATAAATACATTACTGTTATCATTGTTACAAATACAGAATGTTGTATCTCAATGACAGCTTTTCTCTTCAATGGCTGTCTACTTTTTGTCTATTTTATTGTTACATAGACACAACATGACAGAAAAACTAATAACTGGCTGGGGTAAGTCTCCCTAATGACATATATCTACAGGATCTCCTTAAATGAACATTGTAAATGCACATTACCTGGATTTTGGTCTAAGCAGTGACTCATTGCGTGTTCTGATCAATGTAAGCGTGACATTCGGTGACCCGCTGGTCTGACAGATACAACAGTGCCTGCCTCAGGCTGTCCCTAATGAGCAATGTGGCTAATACTCACTTCTGCCAAATGCTCTATGATCCCAGTACACTAAATTATTGCCTGCTGCTTTGTTGTAAGTGCATTCTCTATTCAATATGAAGAATAAAAAAGGAATCATTTAGGAACATCTATCTTTTAACTATCCTATATATTTTTTGAAAAGGATCAATAAGGCTAAAAAGTCTCCTCTGTATATGAGTACACAAACACAAGAAACAAAAGGGATTTTTGGCTCTAATAGCTTATTTAATAACATGCTATAAAAAGTAATGGAAGGGAGACTTATAGAATTTCCAGCGTGTGTCATTGACTAAGAGTCATCAATAAAGTCTGAATGGTGAAATACGTCCATCAACTCAACATATCTTACAAGTACTGGCCCAAGGGGCAAAAATGCAGTCCTCTGCTTTATGTACCTTTGTGACTTTGTGCCCAAATGTAATGTCAGCTGATTTTTTATATGTCTAAGCTACAATAGGGAAGGAAGCCAGGACACTAAATGGGATGCTTCTAAATCTAGATCCTCTCTTAAAGGTGGGAAAGCATGAAAATGTATATCTGTTATATTTCATAGATCATTTGCAATTGAATCTATCTCAACACCAAAAGATTATTTATTGGTGAACTTTGTGAAAAGAAAATGTCCCTGACGGCCTTCAGGGAGTAACATTTATTGTGGGTAACATTATCATACATTGCCAGCAGCAATATCATGCAAGAAAGCATTCCTCTATCTTCTGTGAAAAATTAGCAATGCATCAGCTAGTGAGAGAGCAGTTATTATTATTATTATTATTATTATTATTGCTAAACAGTATTTATATAGGGCCAACATATTTTGCAGTGCTGTACATTAAATAGGAGTAGTTTTTTTATAACCTGACAATTTTGACACTGGCGACAAATTGCCAGCATCAAGATTACCCATATGAGTTGGTCCTAATACATTACAAAAAAGAATATTCTATTTATTCCTATAAACAGAGAGATAAATGACATTAATAAAATTTATCTCTTAATGCCGATAATGCACAATTGCCAGCTGAATTACATTTTTTAACATTTTTTGATAGTACTAGAAGATTACTACAAAGATAGATAAGTCAGGTTTCTAACAGCCTAAGACAAATGGCAACCCCATGGAATGTGTGTCTGGATGGGCATGGAATCCCATTTGTGTTGGCATCCATGCCATTGGCTGTAAATGCCAACTTCCTAGGCTGTCAAATGCTAAGCTTGACCCATCTCTCTCCATACCATTATTAATGGATGGCTTGCTGGTGGCTGAGGATATGAGCCTATGTGTGAAATAAACTCTCCAACAAGTTTCCAGCTGTACCCAGCATTGATAAAGGGACTGAAGTTTATTAACTGGGGCTATTCTGAAGCCTGACGTACATGCCTTGGGTCTGATATGAGTTGGGAAATACATGCATCAGGGCTGATCTTAGGTCTGATACATAAACAAAATATAAGATGGAATAGGATAGGTTTGAGGTAGGCTTAGGAGATGGACATTGGGAGGGTGGTTTGGATGCTGGAGTTCTGTATAAGGGCAATAAGAAACCCATGGTTCATAAATAATATCAATCACTACTAAGTTATATTTATTGTAAAAGTGAGCCGGTCTGTTGACCATTGACCCAATTTAGTTGTACCTGTCATAGATAAAGTAACGTGGTTTTTTTTAGGTGCCTGTTCAAAATTTGGTAACGCCATTTTCTGGCTACAGATTAAGTGAGACCACCACATGGTTTTTCTTACATTGCTACACTACCTATTGCATACTTTTTATATTAGTATAAAAAAATTTAAATATCTGCATTTTTGAAAAACTATATTTAAAAGGGTTCAGTGTATTTTACGGATAGATTTATCCAACCCACTGCTGAAATTGTATAATAGTGCCAGTCTTCCATAATATTCTTTGTGCTTTATTTTAGACTAAACACCCTACTGCTTTTGTGTTTTCTTTAAACCAGTAGGAATACAGCTTAAGCCTGGCACAGGATGAATTACATCTATAATGGATCCCTTTGCTATTGACACTAAAGTGTATCTGAACATAAAAGCAAAAAATATATTACAGCTTACCAGTGTGGTGGCTACATAACTTTTTACTTTTCGAGTTAAAAACATTTTCAGCAAGTAAAGAATAAACCCTTGCTGATCTTGCTAGGAATACATTTGTAATTAGCACTCTAACTTAATATACTATATATATATATACATATATATATATATATATATATACATACATATATACATACATACATGTACAAACACACACATAAATACACATATATTTACATATCACCACGTATATTATATATATCAAGGGAGACATGTAAAACACCTTCAGGCATCCTCTTCCTAATGGGTAATAATATACCATTTGCAGCAGTACGTAATGTTTAATACATTTATTCTTGGTCTTATTTGTAGAATCTGCAAACGTGTATACACCCAGCCTGAGACTTGTATTAATGTTTTTTGTTTTTTTTTCCTAAAATTGTACACCATGCAGTTTCAGAAAATCACTTATACATTTACACCTGTTCCTATATATTTGCTAGCTAGAAGTACACATATATCAGTAATACATTCTCATTTGTAAGTATCATGGTAGCCTTATTCTTGGTTTTATCATGGTACGTAGGTAGGTTAGGTATGAATGTAGTCATGATCTTCATTCTTGTTATAGGTTGCTATCACAAAAAGCAAATAAGTAAATGGCAATTTCAGAAGGAGGTCAAGTATTAGCAGAGTCTTTCCAGATTCGATATCATTGGATTGGATATAATTCTGCGCTGGATAACATGAAAGAAGAAGGATTTCTTTACAGGGATAATGTGGATATGATTTAATTTACTATTCCACAGTATGATAATTACTGTTCATAGCCCAGAGAAATATAATACACAAATCACTCCAAGATAAATATTACATTGTACTCAGAGAATGTGTACATGTAAAGCAGCATTGTGTTACACCCAGATTTGTAGAAACTCATTTGGACCAAGCTGTGACCTGAGTGACACTTAAAGCGATTAGATAGAATACAGTTTATTGATGATATGACTGAGCACTCTGCATAGAAAAGAATAAAGTTGTTTTGAATCTTTTAGCATACAAAAACAAAATTCACTGCAGCCTTCTGCAAGAAAGATTGTAATAAAAGATTGTTATCTATGTGTGCATTGTATGGAAAGAAATAGAGAGAAAGAACAAGAAAAAGAAAGAATAGAAGAGATGGAGAGAAGGGAGTGAAAGTGGGGGAATAACAAAGAAAGGAAGAGAAAAAGGAGAGACAGAGGGATGAGAGGAGAAGTAGAGAGGTGAGAGAGGGAGGAAAGAAAAAAAAAACATAGAGAGAGAGATGAGAGAAGAATAAAAGAGGTAAGAATAAAGAGACGGGGAGAGGGGAGAGAGAGGAGAACAAGAAAGAAGAGAGAAAAAAGAATGAGGAGAGAGAAAAAGAGGGAAAGAGGCAAAGAAGAGAGAAATGAGAAGAAAGGAGAGAGTGAAAAGTAAGAGATAGAGAATAGAGAATATGAGAGAAGAGAGAGAGAGATAAGAGAGAGCGGAAGAGAATAAGAGAGGGGTGAGAAAGAGATGTTGGATTTAAAAACAGATCAGGGATCTTCAATGCATTATAAATGTCACAGCACCTAGCAATAGAAATTACAGTAAAGTATTTTTATTTGGTTGTAAAAATAATCAAATTCATGCAATATTTAGAAAAAACCCATGTGAACGCATATTAACGCAATCACGTTTGAGGTGCGTCAATGTGAACTAAAAGTGGCACACGTGGTGTCAATCTGTTTGTCCATTTATTACTGCATAAACATGTTGCAATAATCAATTAACAGTCTCCTGACTGCACAGATTATACAAAAAGGAGGAGATCACTGACAGAGTGTTACTAAAGTGAAGTTAAATTGCCATTGTTCAACTTTACTTGACTAAATTTACAGCTGCAGCATCTGTTTTGGCTTCATCATAAATGTCTTTTAATAATTTTTAAGCCAATTCTATTCACTTGCAACCATACAATGTTAGTAAAAATGGGTTTGCCTATTTTGTTTTATTAATATTTGTCTATTTTTATTTTTTGAACTCAAAGTCTGTACATACTGTGGTCCCTTAATGTGCTCAGAGCTGTACTTTATCTCAAATAGGTCGCCTATTACTGGTATGATGCTCTGACTCCCCTCCCACTACAGCTCATCTCTTCCTAGCACAAGCATCAGTAGGGATACAGTTCTGTGTATATGGATGAGGCAAAGACAACCGTATTCACTTCCAAGTTTAAATGACTCTACCTGAGACAGGAGAATACAAGTGGAGTCTAACTGGATGTGGTGAGTAGACTAATCAAGTTCATTAACTGCTCTGACAAGTAGTTTGTATGCAATTCTTTATATATACAAGATTTTACAATATGTGTGTATGATTGAAAAACAGTCACGAGATCTGTTACATATAGGAAATCAATAAATTATTATTATTTTATAACGTTTATATATGTTGTGTTATATTTGTGCAATCAGTTCCAGAAGTAGGAGATAAGTTATAATTTTGGAGGAATACAGTGATTTCTTAATCTATATTAATTTAAAAATTTTTGAAAAAAGTGAATTTAATTAAAATGTTAGAATATGTAAGATGATGTATTTCGAGCATGAATTTTTGATCCACACAACACTCAGGTACAAAGATCTCTGGATATTGATATTTAATGATTCTAGTGATCCATCAACCGATCAATCCAGCTATCCATCGACTATCGATCCAGCTATCTGTCTATTAGATTTACAAAGTATAGCAAATGATTCTATAAGGTTATTATTATATTTCTTTGTTACATATCTATATCTTTTTTTGCTTACAAATCTCCTTTTTGGACGACCCATCTATTTTGAATGGCTTGCCAGCAAGAGATTTAACCCCTATCGAGTTGCATCAAATGGAGCCAATTAATTAATTATATGAAGCATTTGTCATTAAGGTTTTACAATTCTTGCTAATAAACAACTTAAAACATAACATTCACCCACAACCTTTTTAATTCTTTGTCTATTCCAAGGAGGTTGTTCATTGACCAGGACAGGTTGACTGCTTATTATCTCTGGCTGGAGGTCAGGAGGCATTCCTGCAGTGATATACAATAACTGAAGCAGAATAGTACAAGCCTGTCTGAAATAATCAACACAATATATTCAACACAATGTTTTCTTTTATTTACTGTAACAATACTTTGCCCTAGGGTCAGGGGATCATTAGAGACTTTATAGTGACATCCACGTTGCTCTGTGCACTCGACTCCACTTTACATCTCAGTTGTTTGATCACTTTCAGCAGACAAAGAAAAAAAACTTATTTCTTTCTAAGAATCCCATTTGGAAGATCAAAGAATTAGATGTTTGGTATTTCTTTGGAAATTAATTGCTGAAAATGCTAATTAGTCAGTTAGGGTCATGAATATTCCTTTTTTTATTTCTCTGTGCTTTCTCTAATTACTGGATGGAATGATTTTGTGTCACAACAATCACAATCAGGGAAGTGTGCACTTTATTTACAGAGATGTAATGGCAATTAGAAAATGATAGGCATCATTTCTCTGCTTATGGCTTCATTATGTAAAAACATGATAATCAGCTCTCATACATGGAGGTATAGTATTATGGTTAGGGAATGATGGGAAGTCATTCTCCTAAATACTTTGCAAGGAAACATTTACTAAAAGAAATATGGGCTCTGCATTTGATGACTTCATTTGAACATTCTTGTTGCTTTGCTATTACTCTAACCCATTGGTTTAATTACAGTCAAATTCCAACTCTAGTCCTCAAGGGCCAGCATCCAAATACATTTTAAGTATTTTTCAGCTGTAAATTTAGGCAAGCTTTGCAAAAAAATCAGAAAATCCTGGTGTAGGTGGCCCTTGGGGTCTGCAGTTGAACAGCCTTGGTCCTAAGGCAATGATCAAGTATATTTATATCTATATATATATACATTTGTATGTGTGTATGTGTGTGTGTGTATGTATGTATGTATATGTATATATATATGTGTGTGTGTGTGTATGTATGTATGTATATGTATATATATATGTGTGTGTGTGTGTGTGTGTGTATGTATGTGTGTATGTTCCACCATCACTCGAAAGCGCATGGAGACATTTCAACCAAACTTGCTATACATATGACTGAGACTCATGTGAGTGCACCTGTCATCTTTGTACAGCACTGTGCTATATGTCAGAGGTATATTTGGATAAAACGCATGGAGACATTTCAACCAAACTTGCTATGTTCCACCATCACTAGGAAACGCATCACCAAACTTGCTAGACATATAACTCAGACTCATGTGAGTGCACCGCTGATCTTTGTACAGTGCTGTGGTATATGTCAGAGGTATATTTGCATCCATGTATGTGTGTATGTATTGCTCAGCACAGTGTGCCTTTTGCTTATATTTTTAGACATAGTTTTTTTGGACTATAATATAAGATTCCAATAAATAAATACCGGGGTAATGCCAGGTAATCAGCTAGTAATAATATAATTTGCCTATTAGGAAAGTGAGAGTAAAGTATAAATTCATTATATTCATACATGCTATAGGTTAGGTCAGAGGGCCAGTCACCCAGAGGCAGGCAACTAAATTTTGCAGAATGGTAAGTTAGCTCTTGGTGTAATGTAGAAAGCACCAAATTCCATTGGAAGCCCAATACCCTCATACAAATCAATTTATAACAAGAAAAAAAGTACAGTATTCTATAGCAACCAATCACATGCCATCATTTACTGACTGCACAGTAGTAAACTGGAATTTGAAAGACTGCTGTAAATTGAGTTTTTTTGTGGTTAATAATATACCACAAAGACAAATAAAGAAACAAATAGGCCTGTAACCTTTAGCAAGCACAAATATGTGTTTTTCTTATGGTAACACACATCTTATTAGTGTTCTCTATTACTTTGTTAACCTTTTGATGACTAGGGGCATTTTATGCCTTTGGGACATGGCGCAGTAAGGTTAATTGGCTTCCCCTCAAAATTGACCTTAGACTACAATAATGACAAATAACTATGGAAGGGACATTAGATTGTGAGCTCATTTGAGGGACAGTTAGTGACACAACTATCAATTTTGTACAGTGCTGCATAACACGATGGCTCTATATTAATACTGTGTAATATTAATAATATTAATGTAAGTTGGGTACACACGCTCAATAATTTTTCCTGGAAATGATCATTAGTTTCCACCAACAGCACAATAAACAAGGCAGGCACCGCTGTTCTGTTCAATGGAGAGGGGAGGAGGCGGATGGGTGGTAGGTGCCTCACTTCATTCTGTCTAACAGATACCAATAGCAGTTGTTAGATGTTGCTCGTTAACCAATACAGAATGGAGGATCTGTAAATATTTTGTAGGAAAGCTGTACTGATGCTAATTTTTAATTCAGGACCATTGAAATGATTGTATCAATTGACACAAATCTATTGATTCTCCAAAAAGCTTTGCTAAGGTGTAGCAGTATTCATTCTCTTTCCATTAGGAGAAAATGATAATGATATTTAATATACAGTATTTCTATAGCACCGACATATTACGCAGTGCTTTAAAAAAGTCTATAGTCATGTTACTAGCTGTCTCTCAGGGGGGCTCACAATCTAAAATCCCTACTATAGTCAAAAGTACAGTCTAAGGTCAATTTTGGGGGGAAGCCAATTAAACCAGCTGAATGTTTTAGGAAACCCATGCAAACATGGGGAAAACTGCAAACTCTATGCAGATAGAGCCCTGGCTGGGATTCACACCTGGGATCCAGCGCTGCAAAGGCCACAGTGCTAACCACTGGCCACCATGCTGCCCCTGATATTATTCAATTATTATAGGTGATCACATGCAAACAAAAATTTATAAATGCATATTTTCATAAATCTTGCTTTCATCACAGTCACCAATTTTCAGAGAATTCAATAGATTCAACAAACTATAAGTCCCCAGTGTAGTACCGATGGTCGAAGCACAAATGAGCAAAAGCTGATCTAGCACAACTCTATGTACTCAATGATGCTCTCCTACAGTTATGGCACCCGCTCTCTCCATATAGTAGACAAAACTCAATTTTTGTGAATCCATGAGCAGAAGCTAGTCCAGCAAACCTCTCTACACTCCTCAATACCAAAGGCATTGTCCTTACTCTTTCCTTGCCATCATGGCACTGCCACCTTTACCAGTCCTTTTCCTGGGTTCATTTTGCAGATCATAACTACATGTATGTGCATGGGAGTTCATTCACTTCCAGCAGCTGAGGGTATGCCATTATTGTACAATGAGCTGCACATGAATACATTGCCGAAAAGGTTGTGAACAGGCAAGTGAGTTTATTTAATTGCAGGAAAGTAATTGCTTGTCCTTTCTACAATAAAGAACTTGCCTGCTTGCATTTAAGTTCCTCTTAAAAAGTCCTGCCTAAAAGCCGCATTATCATATATTTGGTGGATTTGGGGCCCCTGGTTGTTCTAACTGGGGGGTAGCCCAGTCTACATCCACAAGCACCCAGCATCTATGGACATCTTTAGTCATTTGGGTAATGCAATCAACACAATTATACGTGTCTCTATGTTAAACAAGGTTGTTGTGGGCTGGGTCTAAATTATGTTTATAAAAGTAACATACCCTGTTAAATAAAGCACCAACTATTAAAACTACATTAAAAAATCAAAGGATAGTTTGAAAATTGTATGTAGAAACTTGACATTAATGGGGAACTTGACATTAAACCTCAGCTTTTAATGCCTGCTCACCAATGGAAGCAATCAGTTGAGTTGCTAAAAATCCCAACCATTTGTTAAAACCCACCAGCCGTAAGCGGTGTGATTGCCTGCTGGAGCTCTGAGCCTCTCCTGCTAGAGAACGGATGTTTAGGATTTAATGAAGGACCAGCTTTCAGGGTCCCAATGACAATTCACAGCTGGAGAATACTTTGCAAAGTGTGACTGGAAATGACATGAACAGTTGGTACAAGAAGGCTAAAAGTGTTGTTCCTGCTGGGACTCCTGGGAGAATGAGATGACTTAAAAGAGATGTGAACATTTCCTGGATGCACATCTTCTGCCCTGTGAGCCTTATGTGAATTACAGAAGAAGAAAAAAAATATTGCCAGGAAAGATCTATAGGAATTTAAAGAAGCCAAGAGGAATAAATAAACTCAGGACAGGTACATTATTTTAATAAATGTGACAAGGACAGATGTTTGTCCCAACAGATAATTAGGCAGCATGGTGTCAGTTACTCTATAAAATCCTCACTGTGAGTTATTCACAAACAAAGCAGCCTAGACATTCATTAATTTCTGGAGCAAGCTGTACTTTGATATGCAAAAAGAAACAACTGCAGAGTTTGTCTTTGTCATTAAAGAGTTACAAGATGCTGCAGAAAGAGCTCACCCCACTAAGATCACCCACAACCTTAGCTGTGTTTAGCAAAAGATTTCTCCTGCAAGTCATGCTAACTGCCCCCTCCCCTATCAAGCCTCCATCCTGCACACAGCAAGCAGGGAAGTCTGTTCGTATCTAGGAGTCGTCTGTATGCCGGATGTCCTTACCCAAGACTATTTGTATTCCATTACATCAATTTGTTAAAGCAAATAGTTAACTCTGATTATTAGGCATGTTGGTATGGGTGGTGAACCCTACATTTTGGGAATGCTTGTCTTGTAGTTGATGTGAAGTCAAGTCATGTATATTGGTTTTCTTGTATGGGGCACCACAAGGCTTTTATGGATAGCTAAAAATTGATGAAAGTGATTGAAATATTTAGCTTTCCTGGAGACATTTTTGCAGGAACCTCTGTCCAATGCCCAGAAGTTAGATGAGAAAAATCCTGAGCCTTTGTTCACGATCTCTGCTGAAGGGCCTGCCAGCCTAAATTCTGCTTTGCTTTCATTGAGATCCTAAAAAAATACCAGGAACACACAGATATGCATGCTTATTAAATTCAAGCAAGCCTGTTTATATCTGGTGGCTGAGTCCTGTGTAATAATAATAGTGGGGCAAAGCTGTATAAATCTTAAAACTGGAAGAATGGGAAAAAAAATACCTTAGCAGATACAACAACTTAATGGACCACATTTATTAAAGGAGAAGATAGACTATCATGAAAGATAGTGATCCAGGAAACCTGGAATGGATCTCACCCAGGATAGAAACCATTTACCAACTAATAACGGATGATTTTTAAGAAAACAATTCCAGGTCTGCTGGATCATCCCATCTCTCCCACAATAGTCTATCTTCTCTGGCCCTGGAGAGCTTTATTGGAGCCCAATGTATTTCATTTGCTTGTATAAATGATTCGGTTTAGATAAACTATTTTTTAGGAAGACACAATGTCACAATGTAATTCCATCATTTTGTTCTTTTCTTGTTCTTTTTCCCCATGTCCTATTTTGTTCACATTGTGACACTGATTAATAGTTATTACTTTTTCAGTTAATGTCACTTTCAACTTCTGTCTTCTTCTTTCCTTTCCAGAACGTACGTGAGTTACCATGCTGATGGCAAGTAAGTGGGCACAGATTACACGCCTGGAAAACAGAGATTTGTGATTTGGTGAGACAACTTACAGTATACTAGAAACAGATGGCTCCCAACTGCTTTTCATTATCTCAGCATCAGTTTAAACAGTTCTGCTCAGCGTTCTTTTCTGCAAGAATGTCATAAATATTAAGGATGATATTGTGACAGGAAGGTCCCCTGAGAAAGTCATCACATTCTGCAGGTGTTAAATGCCGCAGACCAGGAGAAGGCAGGGTATAGCTGTAAATGGCACATATTCTTAAAAACAACCACAGGGATCATGTATTAACACTATGATTATCAATGGAGGGTGGTCACGTGAGAATGACATATAGTCTATGGGCTTGAGTTGGTAGGCCTGCTATATCAAATATAATATTCTGATAACTGTAGGTGATCCGTTGCTGTAATGATAGTATTCAGTATAATAATTCCTTTTTTATTTCATGTCTCCATAATGTTATCTTGTATTTGTATAGCACCAACATATTACACAGAACTCCATAGGGTCCATAGTCATATCACCAACTGTGCCTCCAATGTTTGTGGTTTGATGACCCTATCATAATTATATGTCATTAACATGGTTTAAAGTAGTGGGCCCCAACCTTTTGAAACCCGTGGACCACTAATCACACAGATTCCGGACCACGTAGAGAGCCGTGTGTCACTCAAAGAGGAAGAAACTTCATGACGTCATGATGCCAGAACCTGCCCATTCTCCCATTGGAGGTCTGAGCCTGGGATGGGAGAGTGGGTTGATAGGATATCAGAAACTGCCCACCTCCCTGAGCCTGTGATGCGCATGGGAGACGTGGTCAGCGGCTCCAGCTCCTAACCCTGCTGGTGGGTGCACCGGCCAGAGCCTAGGCCCACCTGTCAGACTGCTGCGGCCCTTTAGTGACCGGGGGATGGGGACCCCTGGTTTAAGGCCAATTAATCTACCTGCACATTTTTGGGAAGTGGAAGGACACCCATGGAAACAGGTAGCAAATATACATTCTTCATTTAGATAATGTCAAGCCAAGATTCTAACCTAGGACCCCAGTGCTCAAAAAACAAGAATTTTCACCACTGAGCCACCATGGAACCTGTGAAAACCAAGCTGTTTAGCAAAACTAAAAATACAGAGGCTTGGGCAAATCATAGCATTGCTGGGGTAATTACAATGGTCATCTTTTATTGCTATGAGTTAAACCATTTATTACTGAATGTATATTAATAAATAAATAAAAATGTGTTAGCTGAAGTTGGAGTTTCAAGCTGAAGTTTATTCTTCACATATTTAGCCTTCACTGTATTCATCTCCCTTCCACATGCCAACTCAATTATGAAAAAAATATTAATAATAATAATAAATAGATAAATAAATAATATCAAAAAGTACAGGAAGATCATGAACAGGAAGATGTGCTAATGCCCACATGTAATGTGGACTGCAATGAATAAAAGAGTTGAATTGCAATACATTAAAAGGGAAAGGGACTGTCAGACTGGAGGATAAAAGACTTAATGATGGTGGATGTCCTCCAGCCAGGAACTTCTGATGTGTCTAACTTCTCACATTGGGGTTGATTTATGAAAGAATTTAGGTTGTTTGTCTGTCAAAATTACCCATCCCCTTGCAAAGGATATTTCACCTAGCTAAGTAAATGAGCAAAGCTCTGATTATTTCAACCACCAAGTCATGTTCAAGGAAAAATGCAAAGTCAAGTAACCATTTCATGTATCTGTCCAGCAAACATCTTTTTTATAGATGTCCTTGCACGTGGTTGAGTAATAGTTGCAAAGTGAACTAACATCATACAGGTAGTTCCCGGGTTAAGGACATCCGACATACAGACGACTCCTAGATATGAACAGGGCTTCCCTTCTCCCTTGTGTTCAGGACGGGGGTTTGCATGACTTACAGAAGAAATCTTTTGCTAAACACAGCTGAGGTTGTGGGTGATCTTAACAGCTGAGCTGATCTTTAGCAACTTTTAACTCTTTAACCTCCCTAGCGGTAACCCAGAGTGTGACTCGGGGTAGAAAAAAGTTGCTAAAAGTGGTAACCCCGACTCACTATCGGGGTTGGAACACCTATGGAAGGTTAGTAAATAGAGCGCTTACATGATCCGCCGGGGTCCCGCGCCATCCAGCGCCGCTATCTCTGTCTTCTTTCTTCTTCCTTGTTCTGCATCCGATGAGTCAACGGGGGACTTCCCGATGACGTCGGTGCGTGTGTACGTCCCAGCCAGGGCGGGAAATTCTAAATCCATTTGTATTGCATTCAATACAAAATAATTGTATTGAATGCAATACATTGGATTTTTATGTGTAAAAGCAGTACATTGTTTTCAAGAACATTTATTTTACAGTATATATAATACTATGAGTATAATATGTATTTTTTTTCTTTTTAATTAATTTTTTTTTTGTTTAAATATATAGATTTTTTAATTTATTCAATTTATTGTTTTTTAATGATTTTGTATTTCAAACTTTATTATACTCATACTATTATATTATACTGTAAAATAAATTTTCATGAAAAACAATGTACCGCTTTTAGACATATAAAACTGGAAAGAAATGAACCGCTAGGGAGGTTAATGATCAAGACAAACTCTGCAGCTGTTTCCTTTTGCTTTGTTTGTGATTAATCACAGTGAGGATTTTATACAGTAACTGATCATTCTGCCTAATAATATGTTGAGACAAACATCTGTCCTAATTGCATTTATTAAATCAATGTACCTGTTCCGACTTACATACAAATTCAACTTAAGAACAAACCTACAGTCCCTATCTCATATGTAACCCAGGGACTACCTATATTCTCTAAACTAAATAAATGATCACTTGCAGGGTAATTTAGTGAATTATGCCGTTTGTGAGCTTACAGTGATTGGTGAAATCAGAGTTTGATTTTGTTAGGTACTTACTATTTTAATAACATCTATGCAAAAACCACATGTCCTTCTTAAGGTGCCCTGTTCACAGTGGGACAACACTACTGTTCTCTTTCATTGCATAAGGAGAACATTGTCATTCCTTTATAGGAAATTAATATCAATATATAGACTACCTGGATCAGGAACTATCAAACTATGATACGAATACAGAATACTGCTGCTTATTCATTAAACCCTACATTTTGCATCCGCACTGTGTACATGCGTGCTAGGCTGTTTGGCTGAGCACAATGCATAAGCTTCAGAAGAGCATATGCTTTTTAATAATTTATAGGTTTGATCTAACAGGCAAGTTGAGCCATTCTTCCTAATGTTTCAAAAAATATAAGAAAAAACAAAAAAACAGAAATGCAGTACTGTTTGCAAGGTTCAAAATTACATTCCATATGTCCTGTAATTGCTAACCAGAGCTGTCAACATACAGTATTACACGTATGATAGTAATATGCAATCTTTCTTTACACCCTTTGACGCATCAGTCATTACAGGATTTTGTCCATGCTTTATAATTTAGGAAAGTGGCGCAATTTTGATGAAAATGTTTGAAGTGAATGACCGTCCCCAGAGGAGCTAACTTATTGCAAGATTTATAAAGCAATGCGTTGTGCTTTACAAAAGATCATTGAGCTGCGGTAGTTTTAGGGGATATGATCATCTCTTCTACAATCATGGAACTCTCTCTGCTGTGTTAAGCAGAGAACACCATGGGGAAACTTTTATGAATTGGTGGTAAAATGTGGGACATGGTGTGCAAACCCGGGTAGAAAATAATAAAGCACTTTACATTTTTATGGCCATCAGCCAAGAGTAAAATAGCCAAATGTTTAATTTATCTGTCCAGAAAACATCATTTCAAACTTGTTTGCCTCTGAAAGACATTCAGGGGCCCATACAAATTCTGCGTTCCTCCATCTTTAAGACTCGAAGTCAGTGGAGTGCCTTGAAAATAAATCAATGTCTGCAAGGTGGTTACAATTGCTGATAAAATCAAATAATTTGACGTGCAGTTGGTTTCCAACACCTGGCTGCTACTGTCTTAATTCCTATGGAAGTTATAAGGGTTGGTGTGCTTTTTCCAACACACTGCTTTTGTATTTTGTGTTAGCCTTTGTAAAAACTATATTGACATGGTGTGATATGCAACATGTTTTTCATCTGAGGTTGTATTACCTAATTTTAGGACCTCCTCCAATGACTCTTTTGGGGTGTAGTGTGTCCTCTTTGGACAATAATAATGTTAAAATGTGTCCTAACTAAATTTTATGGAAATATATCATTTTAAGACCTTCTAAAGACTAGATGTTTTTTATTATGTCCTGGTAGCAAAACATTAGAACTGATAGAGGGTATACTGTCTTTTTCGTATATAAATATATATTTTTTAAGCTGTACATCTAGTTAAAGTTGCAGTTACACAAAATTTGCTTTTATAAAATAAATATATTTTTTATTAGTCAGTCTTATAGATGGTAAGCTCTTCGGAGTAGGGTCCTCTCCTCCTACTATGACACTGTCTGTATTTAATGTACAGTGCTGTGTAATATGTTGGCACTATATAAATTCTGTTTATAATTATTATTATTAATAATAATAAAAAAAGCCATATTCTAGCAATACTCATACATATCATGAGTGTCCAGCTTCCCATACCTTTTTTCTGCTTGCTTGCTTATTAGCCCTACAAATAGCACCAAAGACTTCAAAAGGGTTCCCTGCAAACTTTACAACATCTGAACTATAAGCAAGATTCCTAAACTGAGAACTGAACCCTAACAAAATTGCTTATCTCTAACATTGTTATCTTTTTCTAATAAATTTATGGTATGAACCATGATATGAACAATGTAGTATATAACCACAAGCTACTGATGTGTTTTTTACACTACCAGGGGAAAGTGGTGTTCTTGGTTACAAATTCTCCCTCTTGCAGGATTGTTGGGTTGGTGAAAATTTTGTTAGGTTTACTTATTATTGTTATTATTCCTGAAACGGTAGCACTTATGGCATAACTTTGTTAGGTAATACTTCCATCTATGATGTAATTATCTGAGAATCACAAATGATTAATATAAAAAAGGAAACAATAAAGTCTGAGCATACTACAATTCATATTACTCTAAATGTTTCCTCTTTTTTTCTGTATTTGTTTTTAGACTAAACATGGCTATGCAGACAGCTATAGTGAATCAAAGCCATCTGGTCCTGCCTGATGCCAACGTCTCAGCTTTGGGATTTCCAGGCCCCTGGAGAGAACCTACATTTACAGCAGCTGCTAAAGTTCGTGTAGGTGTCACCTGCTGCTTCTTTCTCATCGCATCGTGCAGCAATGTGGCTGTCCTGTGCAGCATCAGTGGTAAAAGATGCAAATCTCACCTTCGGATTCTCATCCTCAGTCTCTCCGTGGCTGACCTGTTGGTTACTCTCTTGGTCATGCCACTGGATGCTATGTGGAATATAATGGTTCAGTGGTATGCAGATGAACTTTCCTGCAAGATCCTTAATTTTGGAAAGTTGTTTGCTATGTACTCTGCCGCATTAGTGCTAGTGGTTATCAGTCTGGACCGCCATTGGGCTATCTTGTACCCCCTCAGCTTCACCAGTGCTGGGCAACGCAACCGTATCATGCTGTGGACAGCTTGGATTGGCAGTCTCCTCCTGGCATCACCCCAGGTAAAGGTTAAAGTTTACTATTACAATTTAAAGTGTAACTCCTGTCAGCACACTATCATCACTTCCATCAGGATTGAATTACAATTTGTGTCTACTGTATCATGTATTCACTGGGACAGGAAGGAATGAAAAATTGGACAGATGTGCTAACCAACATCCAAAATGTGGTTAAAGCCCATCTCCATCAGAGCTAGCACATCACATGACAGTTGTTCGGGTTAGTAAAAATGGGTGGGGGGATGGTTGGTATTTTTGGCCAATAGGTCATTAACAGGAATAAGAGGGAAGTGCAGAATCATTAGCTTCCTGGAGATATGATTTGAGTCAGGTATAAGTACTCTGCTATCTCCCCTCTACCTGTGCACCTGCTGTGTTTACATCTGGCATGGAATAGGATGCAAAGGATAGAATAGGATGCACAGGCGAGATGAGCTGCTCAAATGAAACTATAGGCACTTTCTGCTGGAAACCCGGAAAATGAGTTAGTCCACAGTGACTGCAGCTGTCTAGGTTAGTGAGAGTTTGTTTTTAAGTGTACACGACCATGCCAAAAAATTCCCCAAGCCTGTGGGGCAGTGCTATGATCTCAGGTTGCTTTGTTTGGTAAGGTCTAGGTTCACCGATGTTTTATGCCCATAAAAATGAGATCAGTTGACTTCCTAAATATATTAAAAGTTCCAGATGTTTCTATCAATGGCGTTCTTCTCTGATGGCACGGGCATATTCCAAGGTGACAACGCCAGGATTTATTGGGCTCAAATTGTGAAAGGGTGGATCAGGGAGATATCATTTTCACATATGGATAGGCCACTGGAGTCCAGACCTTAACCCCACTGAGAATCCTTGGGATGTGCTGGTGAAGACTTTACACAGTGTTCTGACTCTCCCATCATCAATACTAATTATTGGTAAAAAAACTAATGCAAGTGCAAGTAATTGCATGTACACACATGCAATGGTTCTCGTGCGATAATTGGCTCAGGGCGGATATCAGTCGAGAATCTTGCATGTGTACAGTGCTCCTATTTCATCGTTCGAACGAACCATCCCGGGGGATCCACAGACAATTGATGACAAATAATTGTAATGGAAGTGAAGGGGATAGAACACAGCGGGGTGCCGCTCCGTCATTCTCCCCCCTGCCCTCTCCATAGAGCAGAACGGTGCTGTATGTTAATGCATTAAGCAGCCATTTGTAGTTGGAAAGGAATGTGAAAGATCCTTTCCAATGACAATTATTGCACATGTGTACACAGCCATGAGCAGACATGCACTGTCCTGGGTTTTGTCACCTAAGGTAGCGGAGAGGTCCCCATTACAACTCCACAACTTAAAAAAAAGTACTTCCTTTGGTGGATAACATGTAAGTAGAAGCATCAGTTTGCTCTTTTTAATGTTTTATAAATGCATAGTTATAGAAGAGCATAAAGTGGTATTTTGTTGTAGACTGCAGGACCCATTTAATTTATTCCTTCATGACTACTCGTACCATGGGGAAAGACATAAATTGTTTTAGGTGATGACCTCCTGCATTGGCATAACCTTTATACCTCAACTCCTTATGTTTCCAGCTGTCTTCTATTAGGATTGTGGAGAAGCAATAAAAATCTTCAGAGAGGAAAGGGATTTTTATAAATATAGGGATTATTGTAGGTGGTGGGGTTGACTATAAGAATGCTTCTGCTACCAATAAATGCCCACATTATTTCTAAGTGGTGGTTATGAAATATATATATCAGAGATCAGATTTATTTTTACTGCAGGAGGGCATCTCAGGTCAGTTTTGCAATAGATACATAAAGAATAAAAACCTTTACAAACAGATTATGTACTAGTAAGGTCAGCAATCTGTTCTCCATGCACCAAGTCTTGGTATAGCCATATGTTTTAATTTAGTAATCCATGAATGCAAAAAATATTCAGCAATATGCCAGTGTAAAAGAAAAGTCTCCATAGACTACAGACTGAAAACTCCACCGCTTGCTGTGAATGCAGATACTAAAGACTAACCTTTCAAAAAATGCAATCTGAAGTCTAGGCGATTGTTCTTAGTGTAGATTTTGTTATAGTTGAAGGCATATCAAGAAATGTGCACAGCAGCCTTTCTTCACCTTTTAACATGGGGGAACCCTTGACATACCGACCTGGTCTTCAGGGAGCCCTTACTATCTTTTTCTTATCTACAGCTCACAGTATATTAGCATGGTAGTCAGTGAGAAGAATGCATCTTACAATGCTGGCCAGTGGAAAGAATGTCACCTTTACAGAATACCAAAATGTCATTGGTATTAGTGGTAACTGACCTAAGAAGCATAATGTGCTCAAAGAACCCCTCTGGATGAACCCTGGTTGAGAAACACTGGTGTACAGAGTTCAGGCATGTGTCAGGAGCATGTCACGCAATCTCGAAAATCAAATGGAAACTCAAATGAAATGCAGAAAGTGTTGCCGCTTTTAGGCTAAATTATATTAATAATAAATATTTGGAATTTTTTTTTACCAGTATGTAGCAGCCACTGTATACCTGCCGAACAATATGCCAGAACTACAAAGATTGTTAAAAGAATGGAAACAATTAATTCAAACTAAGAACCTAATGAAGAGGAGATTTGTTATTGGCTTTCAGAAAAGCTTACCTTCTTTAGGGAGTCCATGAACCACAGGTGATCCAGAAGAAAAATTTGGTGGTCTGTGGCTCTGGCCGGCCCTTCTCCTAACCCGGCCTGGGGGGGGGTGCACGGGCCAGAGCCATGGACCATGTCTCCCGTACAGATCGCAGGCTCACGGCAGTGGGCAGGTTGTGTCTTTGGACAAAACCCATCCACTCTCCAATTGGAGGGGCAGACATATGATCAGATATTGGGTTCTGGCATTCTAATGTCACTATGGGGGAAGTTTCTTCCCCTTTGAGTGACACACAGCTCCCCACGCATATTTGGTACGGAGTCCATGTAATTAGTGGTCCGTGGCATCCAAAAGGTTGGCAACCACTGCTATAAAATTATTCAACTAGGATATGACTATGCAAAGCAGGGCTGCCATCAGAGGGAAGGGGGGCAGTGGTACTTCTGTACAGGGCTGCGATCCAAAGAGTGATATTTTGCAATGCTTGAACTTTTAGAAATGGAGGAAAGGAGTCCAGGTAAGTTACCTCATATGGGGCCCAGAAAATTCTGATGGGGGCCCTGATCCATAGTAAGGCCAATGTAAACAATTGCATGCCTTTGGCAGGTTCGGTCTATTTGAAAATATATGGCTTGTCGCACCTTTGATGCTGTTTCAAGCAAAACTCACAATATAGCAAATTCATTAGTAACAGATATGAAAAATGCTTAAAACACTCAATACAATATCACACCAAAGCAAATGTCTAAATGTAGAAATGGCCGAATCATTGAAACCCAATAACCTCTACAAATGGCTACAAAAAGTAATTGATAACAAGCATTGAGGATTGATGTTCCAAACATAATTCTGCCCTGATGTAGGGAATGGAGGGGTTTAATTAGGGGTCCACTTTTTATCTCTAGTTTTTGTCTCTTTGCAAATATTGTTGGATTTCTTTCAATCTGATTCAGTGTTGGTATAATGACTTAGATATTGAACAATTGTGCGGCTTCAGTCTTGGATTGCTAATTTCAGTCTCTTGATTTACTCAGCAATAAAAATATTATTTTATAAGCCACTGGGTTTTTTCCCTCATTTTGTATTACTCAGGATAGTGTCATGCTGCTTTTCTATTACACACTATATCTATATGGATATATCTGGGATGACCATTTAGCTGCCACGTTGTGTTTTTCTGCTCATGCGAAACCCTGCATAATGTATGTGCTGTAGTTGTGTACTATATGATGGACTTTTAATGAATTGTTAGTGGTACACTTTATGAATA
The DNA here is from genome assembly GCF_032062135.1 of Pyxicephalus adspersus. Taxonomy (NCBI): domain Eukaryota; kingdom Metazoa; phylum Chordata; class Amphibia; order Anura; family Pyxicephalidae; genus Pyxicephalus; species Pyxicephalus adspersus. The sequence continues at coordinate 138,644,796 of NC_092859.1, read as the reverse complement.
TTATATTATGAATACATTTTTTAGTTTGTATATTTGAAATTGCTGTATGTAACTCTGGGGGAGATATGGCATATTAGCTTTATAAAGAGAATGTATTGTTAAAGTGCAATTTTCTGTTATTGAAATTCATACATGTTTGGAATGTATGTAATGAAATGGATATCTCTATTTCATTATACGTATAGGGCATCCTATTTGTGTTATGCATTATGCTTAGTAAGTTATTTATTTCATTATGCAACACTTGCCTAGAACCACACACATTTTTGTTGCCTTTTAAAACAAATTTAAATCTTGGTTGCTGCAAAATATTTATCCTAATTTCTTGTACTTACCATTAGTTTTACTTACTCATACGAGATGGTCAAACATGGTGGACACCTGACCATCACACCAATATATAGTTCAATGGACATCATATTCCAAATTATGAGTGTTAACATGAAGTCCACCTCCATGTGCCTTTACCAGCCTCCATTCTAATATTGGAAGGCTTTTCACAGCATTTCTGTGTACGTCTGGAGACAAAAGAGCATTTGTGAAGTTGACAAAATGTGGCTTCCAATCTAGGACTCTGGTCAGTTCTCTGTGCAGGCCACTTGAGTTCTCCCACACCAAACTCATCACATCATGTCTTTATGGTGCTTAGTCTTCCCCAAACATGGTTAGAAGCTCACATACTTGTGATGTAAATATGATATATATCATACATATGAAGTACCATTAACCTTTTAACCAGGACCCTTTTCCGGGAGTATCTGCTGAACTCAATGGTTTGGAGAAGTGGCCACCTGCAACTTTTGACCACTGTATTCATGTGATGATCCGGTAACTACACATGTTTGACCATATTATGTATGTAAACTAGTAGGATTACCTAGCTTTCTTTAAGGGTAAGGTGGTGTGAAACTGCAGGACTGCTCTGGGCATAAAGTAGCATTTTACTTTAAAGAAAATCACACCATAGGTATCCAGATTTATATGCAACTGTGGTTGTGGTGTAAACCTTCAAGCAACAACCACCGGGCCAAAAGCAACTTGTTGCTTTTGGGAACTGTGCTGCAATCTGCTGCAGCTTCATGTAAAAATGGTTCTTACTCGAATGGGAGAGATGGGAAAGAGAGGGATCATGGTTAAGCCCACGGAGGAACACTGTGACTCACCGTGGATCCAAATTCTAAGTATGCTCCAGAACTTTCTCCTATAATCTATTCAGCTCTGCATAAGCCAGTGGATTTCTGTTTGACACAAAAAATGATGAAATTTACAATCGGCAATCAGAGAACAAGAGATGTGATCCTATGCAGCATTCATACACTCAGGATAGGAGCGAGTATTAGGAATTACACCCAGCAAGCAGAACAATAGGAAGAGAATCAGAGTGGTCATTTGATGAATATTAGTATTTTCTCTTACATAAAAATGTATCTGGTAGACCAAGTTTGTCCAAGGTGTGAATAGAATTTATCCAGCTAATGATTACTTTTCCTCCAACGTTTAACCCTCACATACAGAGGTGCTTCTTTATCATAACAGCTGTGAATATGAGCAAAATACTTCCTCAGAAGTCAGCTAATAAGTTTTTTTTGTGTTTTTAGGGCCCACAAAAAAACTCCAAAACATTATACAGTTTCCAAAGTCAGATATCCCATAGAATAAAAAAAATAGCTGCTGCAAATTTTTATGAAATTTGTAGAAATGTTTTTTAAACTTATATTTTTAGTGCTCAGCCATATTATAATACATTTTTTTTTTTTTAGACAAGATTTTCTTAAGTAAATCGATGTGAAATATTTCAAGCCTTAAAGTGAGGAATAGCAAAAAAAAATACTCAAAATTGTCCTAAATTTTCAGCTCATCCAGTAAAGCAGACCTATTACCATATTTTTAACATTACCATTCGGCTTGCTCCTACCTTCTGTTCATTTAAAAGAGCACTCAAAACCTATCCATTCAAACCTGCCTACCCGGCTTCTTCTGTCTCGAAAACGCCCACTACTTCCCACCACTTCATATCTCCCTCCTATTGTGTGTTACTTCCCTCACCTCTTAGATCATAAGCTCTTCGGGGCAGGGTCCTGTCCTCCTCCTGTGTCACTGTCTGTATCTGTCTGTCATTTGCAACCCTTATTTATTGTACAGCGCTGCGGAATATAGTAATATGTTGGCACTATATAAATACTGTTTTTTATTATTATTATTATTATTAATAATACAGTAATAATAATTATATAAAAGGGTGGCTATCCCTTTTATATAATGACAAAAATCACTTTTTTTCTATTTTTTTTTTCACTTAATACTGCTATGGTGAAGGGGAAACTCACAGCCTCCTGGGACACATACGTCACATATTCCAGGAGGCTGCTCCTTATGTGCAGGCCTGTGATTGGGTATGTGTCATAAAAAAAAGGGCCGGGAAGAGAAGTAAGCCGGGTAAGGACGGGTCAGTATCTTCTGCAATCCAAAGGACTCAGCTCTCAGAGGGATCAATAGCTTTAAATTTGTGTACATTATTTTTCTTTTACCAGTTACTGACATGGCTGTCCGATATTGTGCTGATACTGAGGTTCTCTATGAAGAAAGCCTCCCGTACAATGCTCCAAACAAATCAAATACTGACAGTAGATGTTGTGGCTGCCACAAAAGAACAATTTGAATGGAAATGCTAGGAGAGGGAAATATTTCTGGCATCACGAAAAGATGGGAGGATTGGTGAATGTATGTCCCTGATCCTCCGCTTCTTTGCATTCCTTGTCCAAGTAATGCTCAGGATCAATGCCAATTTCCAAACAGTAATGTTGGCATTTTACAATAAATTCAAAAAGTTCAGTAATGCTTAGGTTTCAAGTCCAGGATGGTAATTTTTATAAATAAGCTTGGCGATCCAGCAAACCTGAAATGGATCTGGTTCAGGATTGAAAAGATTTGCCAACAGATAGCAAATTAATTTTTTAGAAATACATTCCAGGTTTGCTGATGAAAGTGTATCTTCTCCAGGATGGGAGAGCTTTAATAAATCAGCCCATTGTATTTATTTATAATTCTGTTGATTCAATTTTGACTTTTCCTTACCCGAATAACTCTATACCTATGCAACTGTGCAAAGAGAAGTGTTCTGACAAAGAATGGGTTCTTTGATGCATGAAGAGAATTTATTTGGGTACTGATGATATTTTGTCTGACAAGAATAAATCTGATGAATAAAATTGTTCAAGAGTAGCTAAAGCCAAAACATTCACTTTTACCTTCTGATAGACTAGGTAAAGGACAAGATTTTATAGCTGTCTGTGCCCCTGCTGAGAAATTCACACTTTTCTTTATGTAAGAGTTATTGAGTTTTCAGGCATTCAATACCAGTACTAGGAACAGAACAGAGAACTAGGGGCAGACAAACCAATATACAAAAATTAACAGGGCAGGTATATGATATATTTTAGAAACTGAAAAAGAAACAAAAGGCTTTAAAATTCACACTTATCATTTTTCCTGGTGTGCATTGTTGCTGGAAAGGAGAATGATGGGGAATTAATAATTTTGTCTAATGACAAAGGGGGTTAACTTTCACTTTCTGTAGTGTATCTAGAAAGCAGAAAGAAAAAAGAAACCTCCTTATTGGATACAGAACACAAAAAACTCACAGGGGGTTTATCCATTTCCGTTACCTATCCAAACCTAAAAAAAAGTGCAGTTATTATTATTATTATTATTATTAATAAACAGGATTTATATAGCGCCAACATATTACGCAGCGCTGTACATTAAATAGGGATTGCAAATGACAGACTAATACAGACAGTGATACAGGAGGAGAGGACCCTGCCCCGAAGAGCTTACAATCTAGTAGGTGGGGGAATTTCACACACAAAAGGATGGGAGTTATGCTTTAAATCTGAATTAGATAGAATTAGATATAGCTAGGACATGGTGCATTGAGCGAGTCACTCATTGTCTCCCCTCTCTCTTTCCCTCCTTACCGTTTCTTTCTTGTTCTTTTCTTCTCCTTTGTTATACAGAAACACATGTATTGAGCACCTGTCTTTATCACCTATACTCTAACTCCTAATATCCCCCTCCCATATATTTTTTTCCTTTTTTCCATTTTTTTCCACTTTCCTTTGTGAGTTACCCACAAACAAAGCAAAAAAAAAATCTTTATGGAACCTGGACATTCATTACCTTCTGGAGCAAGCTGTGCTTTGATATGCAAAAAGAAACAACTGCAGACCTTGTCTTGGTCAATAAAGAGCTCACCGCCCTAAGATTACCAACAACCTCAACTGTGTTTAGCAAAATATTTCTTCTGCAAGTCATGCAATCTGCCCCCTCCGCCCTTCAAGTCTCCGTTCTGCACACAAATGAGCAGGGAAGCCCCATACCTATCTAGGAGGCGTTCATATGTTGGATGTCCTTAACCCTGGGACTACCTGTACATTCCCCCCAAACACTAATGGCTTCACATTTCCATCTCCTTGACTTGGAAAGGGCCCGGACCATTGTACCATTTCTCCTTTGTGTACAATGTTGGTTATATCCTTCAAATACACTGCATTGATTATTGACCCTGGTCCTAAAACAACATATTAACGTGGCTCTTCCACTAAGAAATTATGTAAGCTGCCATTTCTAACCTGGCTCAAAAAAATACAGCGCGCCTGTGTAACGCTGTGGTTCAGTGTCAGTAATCAGCTGATGTCAATGCAGCAATCTAACTCCTCACCTATTGCATGCCCCCGCTCAGACTCAGGATGCTAGTTGCATGAGGCCAGAGCAAGGTTGCCCCTAGAATTTCTATAGTCAAAGGACAGCATCTGGAAAAGGATAAGTGAAGGACCAAAGAGCCCACGAAAGCAGAAAGCAGGAGACACAATGGCAGGTCAGAGAGTCCAGGGTTAGTAACCAGGTGATTCACAGATAAACGGGATGCACTAAACTTCAGTGGCATGTAGTGTGAAATCGCTGGCCGGAAAAGTCTACTAACAGCCTGGTTGGTGGTTTAATCCTCGGGCTAATACTTTCTGAATTACTGACCTAGAATAAGGGCTTGCAGCTCCAGTCACAGAACAAAGGTTTGCTGGACACCTTAAGTGAGGTTTTGTTTAAAGTTTTTATCAATTGCTGCTCATAAGTATGCATAGACTTACATTGCCCCAAAAGTGGCAAAAAAGGTGTTTAAAACAAAAGTAGGTAAATAGTGGAGGTATATAGGTAGCTTTCTGATGCTAAAGATATTCAGGAAACATTTTTAAAAATGTAGTGTTTCTCCATTAGTGGAAATTACTTCCTGAAGCTTTTAAATGGCTTCTTTACACTCCTAAAGATCAGTATTTTTTACTAATAGCTTTTTGACCAATTATTTGGGACATAACAAGCAATAAATACGGTTATTTTTACGGTAATTATACATACGGTAATTAGGTAAACTCAAGGTACAGTTAGGTCCATAAATATTTGGACAG